>NC_049986.1:20039934-20065633 GCF_000003815.2 Branchiostoma floridae | reverse complement strand
AATTATTGATACACAATCAAGTCTATACAACTGACCACCTCTGCATAAGGACCACCTGGCCATTAATATACAGTCACACCTGTACTAGTGATCACCTGTATATAAGAACCACCTGGCCATTAATATTAGTCACAACAATATTTACCAGAGAACAGCCGCAGGAAAAACTGGATACATCATGTAAAGGAAGTACTTGATAACGCCACAAAAGAATCTCTTCCTACTAACGTCAAGGGATCAATCTATTATAGAACACATGGGGCATTTCATTTTCAAATGTCTTCAAGAAAGAAGTCAAACCCTGTAATAGTTACGTAGACTTAGTACCCCATTATGTATCGTATGTATATTCATCCACTTAATATTTGTATGCTAGAATTTAGTTTATCTACATGTATTCAGACCACATTTATTCATCTCATGTAATTAGTCATTCTTTCTTGCAATTAGCCCAATGGGCATGAATTTGCAATAAACTTTAATATTATTATTATTAATATACAGTCACACCTGTACTAGTGATCTACATAAGGACCACCAGGCCATTTATATATTTATATACAGTCAAACCAGTACTAGTGACCACCTCTACATAAGGACCACCTGGCCATTGATATACAGTCAAACCTGTACTAGTGACCACCTCTACATAAGGACCACATGGCCATTGATATACAGTCAAACCTGTACTTAAGTGACCACCTCTACATAAGGTCCACCTGGCCATTGATATACAGTCAAACCTGTACTAGTGTCCACCTCTACATTAGGAACACCTGGCCATTGATATACAATGTGTTTAACCTGTACTAGTGACCAACCCTACAAAAGGTCCACCTGGCCATTGATATACTAATGTGTTTAACCTGTACTAGTGACCAACCCTACAAAAGGATCAGCTGGCCATTGATATATAGTCAAACCTGTAGAGGTGACCACCTCTACATATATCCAATGTCACCACTTTTCAGTGCTCCTACGGATGATATTTCCAACACTTGGGCAGGTTTGACTGTATAACTTCTGACCTTATGTCAACTTGCCTTGAGCCACCTTTACCAAACAAAGCAAGAATGAGATCGACTTTTACAAATAAATTCAGCTGGATCAATAACACAAGAAATGTCACGTACAGGTGCGGATTGGAACAAAATCAACATTTCAATAAACCAACACCCAACCTTGTATAAGTCACAAGTTTCTAAAAAACATCATAAGCAAATCCTGGTGTTGTTAATATTGACTTCTTACTTAAAGGTCTACTACGCAGTTTTTTGCGCTCAAATTTGAAATATTCTAGAACTAAGAAATCTCAAATTTACTACTACTTTTTGACACTTTTTGACACTTTTGTGTCATTATTTCACGTTTGCAACGTAGAGAATTACCCTACAAACATTTTGTCCTACACGCGCTGTAACTTGTTGACCCCCCTAGTTAGGCACTGGTGAGAATTCAAACAAGAACTAGAAAGGCAACATTTTTGAAAAAAATGCAGGATGTGGGCGAAGGGGAAAGAAAGCAAAAATCGCAAGAAAAGAAGCAATAAGAAAGGCAACATTTTAGCGAAAATGCAGCAAAAAGAAAAAAAAATTAAAAAACATTATCTGTCCATGGATTCGACCCCGGAGCGTTGGTTTACCACGCGTGAATAATACCACTGAGCCAGTGCTACAACATGTTACAAGCGCACGTTTTAACAGGTATACAAATATATTGCGTTGCTTGAACAAGTCTGTTCACCGTTGAATTTGCAAGATTCCAAGGTCCAATTTTCTGAAGATAACGTTTTTGTGTGAAAATTTATCAATCTCGTTCATTCCATGGCGGGCGACTTCTTCCTTGAGCGCCTGTTTGGTCGTCTCAGCTGCTATAGTGTTGTCAAACTGCATGCCGAATGCCATTTTGTGTCCTGTTTGTTGATTGGTTCAGTTCTGCGTACACCCGAGACAGTCCGCGACTTTGTCCCAATCAAAAAGCTGGAAACGCGGAGTATATGTTGACAGCTTCCATTTTCCTGAGTTCTGATTGGCTATTATCAAAGTCGATGCCGATTGTGTTCTGTGCGTTGATAGGTTCACCTCTGACGTAAAACCGAGAAAGTGCGACTATAAGCCAATCAAAAAGCTTCAAACGTGGAGTGCATGTTTACAGCTTCCATTTTTTCTGATTTCCGGTTGGAATATGCAAATATCTGAGGAAAAACTAAATGTTGGGCTTCGCCCACATAATCAATCATCAACGGTTATTGGTCGGGAATCTCCGGTGGGTTCCGGGTGCGTGACGTCATGAATCGCTTGTGAAACAAAATGGCTCGGGCAGACTCGGGACTACTCGGATTTCGTCGGTGAAGAAACAAAATGGCTGAAACCCAGCGCGGGCGTGCAGATTTCCAGGTTTTCAAACGCGCTCGCACTGGGAAAATATTGACTCCTGACATGCCTTGAACAGTGTTCCGTAACGTGGTAGGCTTGATTCGACTTACTATATAAAGAAATGGCCGGAAACTGGATTTTTTGTTTTCAGTTTGAAGCGCAAAAAACTGCGCAGTAGACCTTTAAAGGGCAAATAGGTCAGTGAGAGAGGAAATGTCATAGCCTCTTCCTTAACACGGGACCTACATTAACGTCCTGTCCTATTTTTTTTTACCAAACTGCACAAAAAAACTGAATAGCAATATCTTTGTATTTCATTTTATTTGACCAAGTCATTTGGTAACTGTTGGCTGACTAAAACACTCGGCTGTATACAAAGAATCTTGTTATCCAGTGACTTACCAACCTCATGAAACAGTTCACAGATGCACAAAAAACCCTACAACAAGATTGAATTCTATCTATAACTATAAGATCAATGAGTTTGGTGAACCGGGAAATGGTTGGAACGGAATGGCGCCAGCGACCCCAAACCCAACCTTTTGTAAAAGTGATGAGTTTATACCTACGGGGTAAAGGATGATGATGTTGTGGCCTGTGTCTACCAACCTGTGCTATAATGGTGATGACTTTTAACCTTTCACAGCATCAGCTCTGTCAGGTGTGAAATGGTTTAAAGGGGAGAGGGCTTGGGGGGAATCTTGCAGAAAAAAGGGAAAACATCTGCTGGAATATTGAAACTGAATTTGGTATCCCCAAGTAGGTTATATTTTTGGTAGCATTTGTGTTTGCGTGTTTGTGTATTTGTAAATTGTAGACCACCAAAACTCGAGAATGCCTGGATGGATTCTATTGATATTTTTTAACTGAAATTTGACATCCGCTATTTTCAAGTAGAGGCATAGCATGCGTAGTCCAGTGTATAGCGACCCTGCTTTAGAATCTAGAGGTTGGGCATTTGAAGCCAGCTGTTGTCCCTCACCTGACATGCATGCTACTGGAAAGGGTTGCACAGTATATAGGATGGGAAGTTTAACTAATATATTATTGGTCATGGTTTCATGATCACATTCTCCTCTGCACTGGTGACCAAGGTCGCCTCAAAACTTTGAGACAATTTTTGTCCCTCGGCAAAGGAGAATGACTATTCATTGTGCTTGGCAAAAAGAGCTAATTTCCCTGGTATAAGCTAAAGGAATAAGTTAAGGAACATAATGATTTACCAATTCTACAGTACACATAGTGTACAGGGCATCTGTCATCTCTATACCTGATTCTATCAAGACCAATGGAAAATTCCATGTAGCTCTTAAATTAACTAAACTGGATACTACTTTACTTTCCTTTGGCAAAGGAGTCTACTGAATAAAAGCTATAATATCATATAAATTTTTTTATAATGATTGTTTACCAGTAAACAGGACGTCCTGCCCGTGTAACGTCGCGTTGTCGTCCAACATCTGTACAATATCGAGCTTCAGGTCCTGCTCTAGCACCTTACGGATCACCTCAACCTGGATAAACAACAAACAAACAGGTAAACAACCATCCAACATCTGTACAATATCCAGCTTCAGGTCCTGCTCTAGCACCTTACGGATCACCTCAACCTGGATAAACAAAAACAAACAAACAGGTTAATAAATAAGCTATTCACAACATTATGCAACCTAAAAACAATAATGACAAGAATACTGTAATGGACCTGGACCTGGAACTTCATGCTCATTGGGGGGACAAGGTAGCCATGAAGATAGAGAGTTGTCTCCAGGCTCGTCTTTTCCTTATGGAAAAAATTATATAATATTACTGTAACACTGGAATTACACACTGTAATTTACAGTCATACTTGGTCAAGCAACCAACTACAGCTACATTAAAACAGTTCCGTCCATTTTCACATAGTTAACCCCACCCTGTCCTGAACAACCACCTGTCCTCAGCAACCATTTTTCCCAGTCCCTTGAGATTCCAGCTTTGACAGTACCTTCATGTTTGCCTTGTGTTTGCAAAAATGTTTTCTTAAAGTTTCCTCTTAAAAAAACATTTCTATACACTGACAAAAACACTAGGTCATGAATCTCCCTAAACCCCTCCAGAGCCTCAACAAATGTCAATCAAGCCCTCTCATGGCCCATCACCAGAGTTACAGTATCATGTCATTGATTTTGCTACAGATACAAATCTACCCAAGTTCACAGCAAAAACACTAGGTCACAAATCTCCATAAACCCCTGCAGAGCCACAGCAAATGTCAATCAAGCCCTCTCATGGCCCATCACCAGAGTTACAGTATCATATAATTGATTTTGCTACAGATACAAATCTTCCCAAATTCACAGCAAAAAACACTTGATCACGAATCTCCCTAAACCCCTGCAGGGCCTCTGAAAATGTCAATCAAGCCCCATCACAGCCCATCACCAGAGGTATCCATCACTTCCAGCCTGGAATTCCTGCAATTAGACCCAGATCTGAGTCCATTAGGCAGGCCAGATGTAACAAATTCATCGGTTACCATCACCTCATGCAGCAAACTTGGAAAGTCTGTGGGACTCAGGTTCTAGCCTATTCCGTCATCTGTGACGTACAAAAGTTGGCATGTAAATATTCTAATTGAACCAAGCTGAGTCTACCAGTAAAATTTTCCCCTCAAAATAAAGGGTCTAGATTTCAATATATTCCTGGCAAGGATGTTTGGTAAAACTTTTCATTGTTGTGACCTTACTGTAGTTTAAGATCAATGGACAAACATGTACGTATATGTATGAATTAAACTAAGTTCTACTGAATAGATATCAATGACAAACAATTGATTTGTTATCACCCAGATCTGAGTCCATTAGGCAGGTCAGATGTAATAAATTCATCGGTTACCATCACCTCATGCAGCAAACTTGGAAAATCTGGGGAATCTTGGAGAATATTCAGTGAAACTTTTCCTTGTTGTGACTTAGCTGTTGTAACGCTAGTTCACCTTTATCCGTGGGGTAAATTAAACCTATATCTGTTGTTTTTCAAAACAGCGCTTTCAGGAATATCAAGTCGACAGACGGTTGTTTCAAATTGTAATTTTCAAAGTATAGCAGTTTGAACTCACATTTTGGCGGCATGATAGCAATGAATACCCTGATTTTGAAAGCAACAGATATAGGTTACCCCGCAGATAGAGGTGAACTAGCGTTATCTTGTATCTGCTTAAGTCTGTTTGTTTATTGCAAGCATGTTTGTAAGGCCTTATCAATAGATAGTGATGACAAACAAGTAATATGTTATCATCGGATTCCCTTGTTGCTAACGCTAGTTTACCTTTATCCGTGCGTAACTTATATCCGTTTTGTTTTTAAAAACACTGGGTATATTAAGTCGACAGACAAAGGTTTCAAAATGCAATACCTTAAATTCTATTGCAGTGTGAAAGACTTTGATATATCCCTGCAACAGTGCTCTGTTTCAGTGAACAACGGACATAGGTTACCCGACGGATAAAGGTAAACTAGCGTCATAACAATTAGTCCAACCAAAGTAGGAAAATACAATTTTATTATGTTCATTGGTCAATGTAAAGATTTGATTTATGGAATCATCTTTCAAATCTAATCTAATTTCTTCCTGACTAAATCAACCCATCATTTGGCAAAGGACTACTGAGTGATTTCTTGTTTTTTTTCTTTAATTCTGCCCAGTGTTGCAAGATAACATGAAAGTACTATCTCTGTCAGTCAGTACTATCAGTAGGTATTACTATTACTATACGTAAAGTCCATGAAACAAGACAGCACTGTAAATCATGCAGAAATGTTTGTGGTGGATTAATGTTCACGGTTCACCACGAACTTAAAACCATCGCGAACATTTTTCTATCACATTAGTATGGTGTTACCGTGAACTTACATCCACCGTGAAAAGTCCTTTTCCCGCTACCGCGAAATTAAATCCCCACCAACTTAAATGCATTTACAGTACCTCCTATGGCCCTTGGCCCTGACCTGTTTTCTGTAGACTGCTGCTGGGCTGATAACAGCCCACCATTTATGATGTGTTGAAAAGTTTGTAGGTTATCATGCTGTTCACAGTGACCTCACAAAGTAGCTGATAACCTAAGCTAAACTACTGACAAAATGGCTAGTTTGGGTATATTAGTAGAATAGAGTAGAGTAGAGTAGAGTACTACCGTAGTCAGAGCAAAGTAGCCTATGAGTAGAGTAGAGTGGTTTCAGCCAGGAAGGAGTTTTTACTCCAGTTTTTGCCACTCTTCCGTTCAGCATATAGTTGAGTCAATTTGTTGTACTCGTTGTTCTGCCCAATGCTCTGAAATTGTATATTATATATCTATGTTTGGAAAATGTGTGTGTGTCTAGAATATACACACCTCAATTACTAGTCAAAACCATTAACTTTAGAAAATTTAAACTTCACATCAAAATCATTTCTTATGTTAGGAAATTAACACCCCTGGCAGAAACAGGCCTGTTAACAGGACCGGCAAGAGGAGGAGAATGGTTACCAGGCTCAGATCCACCTGGAACAACTGTAACATTGTATCTGTTCACCAAAGGAACAAAACCATTAGTTTGTTCCACTTTCAAAGCAGCCGGAATTCCACAACAACATTCCGATTTCCTGTGGTGCAACAGCGGGACTGTTTGGAAAGCTGCAGTGGTGACCTTTAGGCTCCCAAGGTCGTCCTGTTTATGTACCTACAGAATCAAACTGACACCCAGGGTACACTGGGGAGGGACCAAGCAGATGTCTGGAGGTCTCCTGAGGCAAAGGTAAGCCACAGCAATTAAATTTATTGGTTCTCAGATTTTAAAAAATGATGCTGGCCTAGAAGATCAGTATGAAAACAGAGTGAGAGGGAGAAGCATGTACTACTAGCTTTCTGGGAGTAAATATTAATTGACAAGTTTTCCTCCCTGTTCTATCTCTGCTTTCACAATGTCCTCTTGTGTATTATATACAAAATGTATATTCATCCCACCACTGGGCTGTCTTCAGGACCCATCCTTCCATCTCAGGATGGAAATCTACTTTTCGGGATAGAAATAATATTACCCCATGATCCGTCCCAAAAGTCTGGACTTCATGACATGAAACTGTTGAAAATCTATTTTTAAGACCTTAAAATGACACACACATGTAAAATCGTAAAATGACGAGGAAAATCAACAAAATGGGCTCCAGAACAATGAGTGGGACGGAAAAAAATTTAAGTTGGAGACAGCCCTGAGACCCACTCTTGCACACACACAGGAGGTATGATCCATGCAGAGTAAAAACTATACCTCCATTTTTCATGGAGGCAAACAGTGGTACAAGTAGTCCCATTGGACCTGCCCACAGCTGCCAGTCACAGTGCAGTTTGTGTTCCCTGCTCTGGTGTCCTTCCCAGGGGAACTGTCACAGGGGTTAATGACACTGCCAGGGAGATCCCATTACAGGGTAATCATAGCGCAAATATCAAACCTGTAAAATCAGGGCTACTTTAAATGATCTGTGTAAGCAGTGCTCGAAATAGTCTTTTTTAGCCGCAACCTAGCTGAGTCAAAAGCCAGGTTGCGCCATTAACATTTCAGGTTGCCCCACTTCTAAGTTGAATTAAGTCTTCAAATCAGCTATTTGTCCATCATCTTTTCTTCCAGTTACATGTAATTATATGTTTTATCTCATCATGAAATAAATTCAAAAGCTAATATGCACATAGCTGGGTGAAAAGCGGTGTTCCTATTGAAAAAAAATTCCTAGTGTCTGTCTGAAAGTAAATTATATCAGAACTTCATGACACAATATGTCAGTGACGAAGATGCATTCTCCTAAGCTGAAATATCACACACAAAAAATCAACAACATGGGCTCCCAAACAATGTGTGGAACTTTCTTTTTAAAGCAGAGAACCCACAAGTTAAATTGGTCTGGCCTTAATGTGTGTGCCTACAAAATGATGGCTACTTGGGAGGATAATCTGTGGCACAAATTCTACCTCTACTAAAGACCCAGCCAAGCAGAACCAAAGGTAATCAAAGTTTTCTGGCAGGGATTCAGCACAAGTCTATTGATAGCTGGGGTTTCAGAAGGCTTTTTTGTCCAGCTCTTGGCAGAGGGTCTGCATGCTCTTTTCTGGTACTCTCCAAGCAGAGGTCGAGTCGCGGAGATATACTAGTAGTCGAAAAAAATACAGAGCCCCTCCTCCTACCTCTGCAACAGAACGCATAGGGGCGGAGATATCCTTTCAAAATCCATGTTAGTACTCCGCCCCCCGAAGCATAAAAAGATCGTTAGCCAAATAGTTTTACTGCCCCGGATTAACTCGCACCCAGCACATGTTCAGCGGCCGCGCCAGCACCCAGCAGTAGGAGGAGCGGCTCTGTATTTTTTTCGACTACTAGTATATCTCTGCGACCCGACCTCTGCTTGGAGAGTACTTTTCCGGTAAGGCGTAGGCAGCCTATTTTATTTCCCATGACTCGTAGGGAAACCCATCTTATCTACGTAATTCGTAGCAAGGCGACCAAATTTAGCGTACTTGCCTTCCTTGATTTAGCGTAATATGTAGGGGGTTATTCTGAATTCAGCGTAAATCGTTGTCGTAACCCCAATCAGGCCCTCTTGGCAAGCTGTGCCAGAGTTCTTTCTATGTGGGCAATTTTCTTTTGATACACCAATGAGGCTTTTTGGTCACACAAAACCACCAGTCAAAGTCCTGGTCTCTATATGCTGAATTAAAAGACAACTATTGAGAGTGGATTAAAGCAGATTCACAGTAAAAAAACTGCCCAAGAATAAGAAAATCTCTCAGCTATTTATATGTTAACAGGTGGTCACAAGAGACAGGATTCTTAATGGTTGCGTCATTGGGGACCAGAATAAAAGGGTCACATTGGACAGGTGGTACTATTATGCAGAGGTGTTCACTGGTTGGCTGTGATACAATGTGTTGTGCAAAAATGCAAAAAGGTAACCAGAACTTTCACTTTATTTTCACCAAGACAGTCAGCTTTTCTCCATCCCACCACAGCTTTAGATAAAAGCACATTGAAAACCACCTTTCCTGACCTGCCACTTTGTTCAGACCTGGATTTTATGTTAGGTATGGCACAGGTCATATAGATGGTGGACAAGGATCACATTTCACTCTCACTAGTGAAAGTAAACAGGTGAAGAAGTCATGACTGATGATTAACCACAGGTGTGTGGGCACATGGGTGGACTCATCATGTCATCAGTAGTACTGGCTGCCAATATTTCAAAGAAAATACACAACACACATGAAAAGTGAAATGCATCAGTATGACAGGAATGAGGCCAACTTTCACACTCCTCGGCCTCTGATCATATTGATCTAACAAAGTACTCAAGTGAAAAAGATACATGTAAACGGAAATTTTCCTGAGTTTAACTTGCAAAGTTTGTATGTAGTGCCATTATATATATAATAGCTGTAGCGCTATATAAGCCCAAAAGACACCTTTTAAGAATAGAAACATTTGATCACTGACTTTTACCATTTTGTGGACCTTGGCCTAATCATAAGGAACTATAAGTATCTGCATCTATACTTACTTAGTGAGTATCTGTATCTGTACCTTTACTGATCATGACTTTAGTGTAGCACATCAACTTTGCAGGTATGTGGCATTTGGTGGCAGCAGCTTGTTGTATTACTGGACGACCTGTCCCATGTTACAAGTAATGAAATGTTGTGAAAGATGCAGGATTTCAGGGTCAAAGCCAAAGTCAAAGTCAAGGTGAGTTGATCTTAATCATTGTGAGAAACAGTACTGGTAGCATAAGTAGTGGCATTGGTATCAATCATCAGTTTCAGGTCTGCAAATGCTTCTGTGTGATTATGATCTCTCTCAGTTCCAATTATATCATATCATGATGTGTACAGTGTATCTCCGCTTTGCATTCACTTCTCACAAACAAGAGCCAGACACCTCCGTCTTTCAAAATCAGTCCTATCTTTGTCCTACATCTATACCCAAACTCCCAAATGGGACATGCCAAAATTACTGTTAATAGAACATTTTAAGTACTAGTACTAGAGCTTTGGTACATGTTTCAAATTAGTTAAAAATAACAAATCAGCGTAATTATTTTGGGAAGCCTCTATCTAATTTGATGATGGATACGTCTTGTAAAATCAATAAAGCTTCAACTAGTAAAAAATTGTAATACTTTTGTACAATTATGGAGAAAAAAAATTCATGAAGGAGACCTTAAACTTGGTCTTCAACTTCAGCATATTTTGATCTAATTTCAAACCAATGAATCAAATAAGTGTAGCCTAAATGGCGCTCATATCTGCTGAATCATAAAGGACCTGTCCCACTTTTATCAACATGAGATACACGAGGGTTTTAACATTCATTTACAAGGGTGAAGTCAGACTTTCCCCTCCAACTCCAAGAGTCAAACTGTGTTGTGTTTAACTAAGGTTAAAGTTGTTCTTCTACTTCAGCATATTTTCATTTAATTTCAGAACCAATAAGTCAGATTAGTGTGGCCTACATGACGCTCCCATTTGCTGAATCATGGAGATTATCTGTTGTTTTTTTCTTTGGCATTTTTTTTTCTCATGATAAAGGGTAAATGTGCTCAACATAAGATGAATAATATGGAAGAGGTTTCCGGTAGTAGTTGTGTTTTTGTATTACTTTCAATGAATATTGAATTGAAAAAACTGCAATGAGACCTTACATGTACACTTGGTCTTCAACTTTAGAGCTAATTCTAGAACCAATGAATGAAATCAGTGTAGCCTAAATGATGCTCCCATCTGCTGAATCATGGAGATTATCTGTTCCACTTTCATCTCCGCATCAGTCATGATCAGGTCTTACCTTCATCAAGCTCAGGTGATCCTCCGCTAATAAAAACAGACCCTCCTCATGTAGTAAATCCTCATTATCCCCCTCAGGGCTCCAAATACTTTTTTCTGCACTGGTGCAGATAACATTGAAAATTACCTGCACCAGACAAATTTTACCTGCACCACACCACAGTCAATGCAGCTAATAACAACCCACATATACCTACATCATAGGACATTTATGTATAAAACCCAGTACATGGACCAGTGCAGGTTAGGTGCAGGTAGACACCAGAAATACCTGCACAGCTCCAATTTTACCTGCACTAACCTGAATATGCGGGTGGGATTTCAAGTCTTACTACTAAAAACAGACCCTCCTCACGTAGTAAATCCTAATTATCCCCCTAATACTGCTGCAGCAGGGCTCAAAATACCACCCACATATGCAGGTTAGTGCAGGTAAAATTGGAGCTGTGCAGAAATTTCTGGTGTCTACCTGCACCTAACCTGCACTGGTCCATATACTGGGTTTTATACACAAATGTCCTATGATGTACATGTAGGTGTATTGTGGATTGTTACAAGCATGCATTGAATGTTACCACCTATAAAGTATGAAAGAAAAAATAGCAATGGTTCCTGAACAATTTTATTATGATCCATACTTCCATACGTAATATAACCAGCTGCTGCCGCGCCGCGTGCCTGCGAAGCTGGTGTGTTACGCCGAACGGCGGTTATACCGGCTATATAGATACAGATACAGATACTTCCTAAATTCAGAGTGGTACAGGTAAAAAAAGGTAATTTTAAATGCCACCTGCACCACTGCAGGTATGCAGAAAAAAGTATGCCTACGCTAATAAAAACAGCCCCTCCTCATGTAGTAAATCCTCATTATCCCCTAATACTGCTGCAGCAGGGAAAACGTTGGCCAGACAGCCCCCGTAGTAATTGTGTTAGCTCGGCGGCGAGCGGTGATGTCACGTTACTGACTCGGTTAGCATTGGTGAGGCCTAGAAAAAAATATTGTGTTTCCTGTTTCAATCCTGAAAAAATTAGGGTCGGTACTAGGTAGGGATTATCTTTTTTTCTTGTAATTTTTTGGCTGGCCAAAACTCTTGTGACACATATTACAATGCAGTTGAACAAAGTAAACTGAAATGCATGAGCACACTTGTCTTTCATTGTTAAACTTTAATTTTGTGCAATAGATACATTTATCCTTCATTAGATAGAACAAGCAGGCTTTTTACCTTAATAGGAAGCAGGCTGAAAAAAACTTCTGACTGGAAGCTATGTGACTACACTGCCCACCCCCAAAAAGTCTAGTTACTCTAGGGTCGGCAGGTTTTTCTAGGGTAGGTAGAGAAACAGGAAACACAACATTTTTTCCCTAGGCCTTGCTGACTCGGTTAGCGTTGGTGAGCAGTCAGACGCTGGCTGGGGGAACAGCACCGGCTGCTTTAATTATTCATGTCATTCCGGCTGGGGAGAAACTTAACTGTCGATACGGCTCTTTTCCATGGCCTTTTGTTTTTTATTATTATTCGTCAGCAGCGAATTATTGTTCACAATGTTACATGGACAATATCTATGGTCTGAGGAAAAACTTAACTGTCAATGTGGCTCTTTTCTCTGGCCTTTTGTTTCTTGCTATTCCTCGTCAGCAGTCAATGATTGTTCACAATATTAGAAGATTTTACATGCATAAATCTGACTTTTTCTCTACCTGGAACTTTTTCTTAGTCTTGATTATATCAACAACATTCCGGCGGAGGAGAAAGTTAACTGTCGATATGGCTCTTTTCTCCGGCCTTTTGTTTCTTTTCATTCCTCGTAAGCAGTGAACTATTGATCACAATTTTTGCTACATGTACAACGTCTATGGTCTACTTGAAACTTTTTCCTCCTAGTCTTTTTTATTCACACACTTTGTCAGCATTCTATGACTGGTGATTGAGATAATATGATGTTACGTTATATCCAACAGACGAAGTGAAATACAAAAGCATGCACATGGATCTCATGACCCTTCTAATGTTTATATCACAAATTAGATTATAACAACAATTGTTATGATGTTTGGTTCTGTACAGTGAAGTTGCAAGTCCAAATTATTCTTTCAGGTATGAAATTGCTGTTGAAATCTCTCTTTAAGATGACCTTAATTATAACCGACATGAACTTGGTAAAAGTTTTGTTTCAGAACATAAGTCACTTGTAAGAGGTTGGGTTAACTTATTATGCAGCTACAAGAAACTTTAATGAGAGCAATGATGTAACGTTATGTCCCAGAAAAAAATCCTGACTCGTAGAATTTGACATGACAAGGCTACCTCCAACCCCCTACAAGTATAGTGCCCCCCCCCCCCGTAACAGGATACTCCAGAGCATGTCCCACATAAAAAGCCACCCTCAGCTAGACAGTATTCACAGGTTGTTCATGGATGACTACCCATGCAGCCACATGTAAAACCATAACAACCGGAGAATGGCTGACCATGTCCCACTAACAGTAACAGTTCAACCAACAGGTTTCTTGTAGGGGGAGGAGAGGGGTGTTCAGTTGACATTGACCGCTAATGCTTTTTCAGTTAAACCGTAAAGCTCAGCTGTATACCCGTCTGGGTATACACAAACGCATGTCTGGCCTTCATCTAAGCCTATTGTTATACTGTCACTAAAGATTACACTCAAAATTGGCATATTAAATATTCCTTTAGATTGTCTATTGTGAGACGATGTGTTGGGAATTTAGTTTTTGAAGGATTTTGGAGAAAAACTCTCACCTCTTTCCTCCTGTCGCCTCCGGGCCGTGTGACCAGGGCCGTCCCCTCGCACACCACGGCGCAGTCCGACACGAACGGGCCCTGCGGACACTCCTCCTCGGGCGACAGCTCGAGCACGCCCGCCCCAAGGCGCCGCAGCGTCCCGGTGAACTTCTCCCACTCGCCCCGGGCCTGCTCCACGTTGACGTGCCCCTTGGTGGACCCGTTGGAGGAGGGCTGGGAGGCCGTGGACTCGGGAACGCGGCACACCAGCGCCGAGGTGTACTGTCCGAACCACCAGTCCGCCATCTTGAAAGTGAGAGTGAAACCTGGAGGGTGTCTATGGGGGTTGTCGGAAAGTGAAAGTGGCGGCGACAACAAAGGAGCTGATCTGTATTTCGATATTGGAGGTTTTACCGTTACTATTCAAGCAGATGTAAGGGTGGGTAAGTCGATATTATAAATGTGTTTAGGTTATCCTGATTTATCTGCTGTAAACCAACTCGGTATTAAAGAGAAGGATACAGATTATTATAGAGGCATATGATTGACGTGAGGTGCGGCACTGATAGCGGCAAGAAGAGACTAAAATTCTGTCAGTGAGTCTTGTGTGAGACTTTTGTGTGTGACTTTTACATGGTGCTATATTCAAACGCTTAATGCTTTCAAAGACGTGTAGTTTGAAAGATGCCGGCCGGGAAATCCCGTTCAGTGCGATCATTAAATGCGTATGCTGAACAGCCAAACCAATGAATAAAAATATGGTGCCCTTTATTTCTAGGTTTTATGCTACAAAAAGAAGACCTTTATTACACTTATTGCCAAACTAGAAAAAGTACAGGTCACTACAAAACATGTCGAAAGTTAATAAATCAAAAGAAATAAACTTTCATCTTCTTCTTCTTCGATACCCCCGAACCACCCCTGCTGGGGTATCGCTGAGGGGGTACCTTCCCATTGCCTTTTAGTTATAGTACAAATAAATGAACAGATACGTTCTCGATGTGAGGTTTGTCAAATTGCATCGGGAATATGATCTTTTTCTACATTGTGTAAAATAATGAAATACTGTTTGTATAAGCCCATTCAGTGTATTTATCTCTTTGCTACGCAATCTACCGATTCTCTTCCAGAATGGCATTTATTCATAGCCTTGGAAACTGACACGGGAACGTGCCCTGTACCGTGCCTTGTTACTAGCCTCCAAAGCGGGCTCTCTAGGGCTTTTTTGGCTCATAATCTTCTTTATTTTAGGTAGAAAAAAACATAGAGTACTCTTAAGAAGACAACTCATATTATAACGTTACATTACATACATACATACGTACATTTTAAAAGAACTATCTGTACAGCAGACCATTGCAGTTGTAGAAAAATGAGTTCCTGTAGTACAAGCAGAGGCCAACAAGCGTTTGATGATACAATTATCGCAGGTGAGTTATCTTTGTAAGGAAGATACATGATACACTTCTGCTGGTCTTTTCTTTTTGTACTGGGTCGCTTGTACTGCCGTCCAACTTGAAAGTCGGGAAAAACAGTAGAGTAGAGTTGTTCCAGCCCGCCGGTAGGAGTGTCCACTGCAGCTTGAGCTGCAAGAGAGCCTGCTATGGAGGCTACCTAGTTATACCGTCCCCTGATCCGGCTATTTCTCCCGCAAATCCTACCAATTACAGCCCCTGTGTAGCCGATGTTCCGATCTGAACTTGAGCGATGGGGGTTGCCACCTGGGGGTCAGAGGTCACGACCTTGGCCGTCGCTCATAATGGCGGAATGCAGGAGGCCGACTGGAGGGCGTGAGAGCGCGGGAACGGTACCGACATCTGGGGCGGGCTCACACAGGGATTCAAACAGACAACTGTTACATGTAAACGAGATGATACCATCTATTCCCCATCCCTATTAGGTTTTCTTGAAAGGGAAAAACGTGACTGTTGTTTTTGCTGGTGTGCTCTTTCTCTTCTTTCTTTCTTTCTTTCTTTGTCTTCTTTCTGTCTTTTTTCTGTCTTTCTTTCTTTCTTTCTAAGGAAAAACGTGCCTTGTTTTTGCTGGTGTGTTCTTTCTCTTTCTTTCTTTCTTTAGGATTCTTTCGGATTTTTCACTTGCACACAGTATTGCAGCCAGTATAGGGCGAGTACAAGTTGTGTGCATTGACAAGAGACTACGGGGAAAACATTCTGGGTATTAGAGAATTAGCATGCATAACGTAACGTTAGCTAGATTGTCTATACGTTTTAGGTGGCGGCCACGTAGCCTTACCTTTGCTTCAGCTCAGGCAACTTCTAAAACGTATGAGATGTATCTAAGATTATCAACTAAGATAACGCGGTATTAACTCCTCCACATGTGCATGCACTTGTAGTCTCTTTGCAATACAGTAGATGGCGCTGCAAAACTGTGTTACCCATGATACGTCGACAGACGGAGTAGAACTAAACCATGAATGCGAGTATCGTAAGTAGCAATGATGAGTGTTTGTTGAATTAACTATAAAATCATTATTATTTGTTGCTTCTTTGTGCACATTTGTGGTATTATGATGTCAGGAACGATGTCAGCCTCAGTTCAGTTCAGTTTACATGTACGATATTTCGGTTCATCATCAGTGAAATGAGAGCCGACAGAAGAAGTGCATGTAACCGAATGGGACCGGACCCGATCATATTTGCTTAAAGCGATGGGCACAACCCACCGTACGTTTTTTAGGCCACGTCCGCCACGTATTTCTGAAAACGTTCAGGCTGTACAGGGCAAGCGCGTCGCATGTACTGGCACGTACGGGGGGCGATGGTGCCGTGGTGCCGTTACGGGTACGTAGCTACGAGGGGCGTGCAATAAGTAATGGTCCTGACCCACTTCCAGTTGTCTGATCTAAATGAAATTTTGTATGTGTAATAATTCATATCTCTATGGGTTATGTTGCAAAAGACAGCTCTGAACTAATTGTGGTTTCTGATTTACTGGTGTTTGAACTTAGTCAGGTGCGAAATGGACCAGGTGTGAAATGGAACCAGTTGAGTGTCGCGCAGTGATCCGGTTTTTGTATTTGAAAGGACGCACACCAAAGAAGACTTTTGATGAAATAAATGAAACTTATGGTGATGATGCCCCATCATATGACCTTGTAAAACGCTGGCATCCTGAATTCAAACGTGGCTGGAAGTCTGTGGAAACAGCTCCCAGACCTGGTCGTCCCTCTTGTGCCATTGATGAGGCATCAGTTGGAGGACCAACCTGGGGTGTCCTACAAAATCGGTGTCCAGAGCTGCATCAAACGATGGGAGAAATGCATAACTCTGGGTGATTCCTATGAAGAGAAAGACTAATAACTGTGCCAAGTTTCATTAATCTCCTGCTATCATGGCTATGGGAAATGGGTCAGGACCATTACTAATTGCACGCCCCTCGTAAGTCCACAGCCGTCGACTTATAGCAAAGGAAATTACAAAAGTAAAAGAACACAAGAAAGATATCATCCTTTTTTAAATGATTAGTTTACTACCGGTTATTAGTCCAATGTATTTCATCAAAGTTACAACAATATATTAATTAATTTATATAATAAAATTTGTGCGTGAATTATACAAAATGACGATTACCTTTGAAAAAAGGAAAACACAACAAGATAGCAACGTACCACACAGGACAATATTCTGAGCTAAAACAATTTGCAGGAAGATGTGGCTGCTAAAATTCATCTTCAAAAAGCTTTCCTAGACATCTCGGTAAGATACTATTTAGTTTGACAAACATAGCTAGATTATTTCAATCTATTTTCAAAAACTTAAACATTTCAATTACAAAATATAACATCTAAATTTCTTTGATCAATCTAGTTATAAATTCAAACATGTAACTTTGACATTAAAAGCACTGTAAGTTATTTACAATTCTAAGCAATGCTATTAAACCTGTCTACTCTATTTCCTATGGCAACTTTCAGCATGAGACGACACGAGTGTTGGACTAGCTACCCTGGAAGCCAAGTACCCCCGCGTGGCTGCAGTCAGTTTTAAGCGTCTTCGGCTTAGGTCTCGATTGGAAAAAGAGGCCCTGTCGTTCACCGTGCGTCTCTCGGGGTATTTTTGGGTTCGGCCAGGCACCGGGTTGGACTTAACTTAATATGATGCCGGGACCGGTACCCAGTAAAAAACGCAGTAACCTACCCGTGGGGAACAGCGAGGGGTAACCCCCGGTAGCCGGCGGTCCACCGGGACACCTTTGTGCAGGGTTGTAGCCAGCACCTGTCCTTCAGTCCTTTGAAGGAAATTTGCAGCTGGGGACTGAAAAAAAGTTTTCCCCATTCCGTCCCCTGGGAGTCTTGGGACAGACAAAAATTGACATGTAAAGATATCTAAAAAAAATGAAACCCATGTGTTCTTGTTCACCAAAACAAATGCCATTGAACAGCTTAGTCTACAAGCAAAATTTGCACCACAAAATGCAGGAAATAGTGTTACAGAGGGTCTTGATTAAAAACGTTCTGGGACTCAGACCCCCTAGAAATGACGCGCAACGCCACGCCATGCCTTCGGTGCTCGATAGCATTCCCATTCAAAATCAAGGGGACTGAAAATTATTTCAGGCTGGCTACAAACCTGCCTTTGTGGCTTCGGAGCCCGGCCGGGGCTACATGCCTGACAGGCACCGGTGCAACTAGGACCTGAGCCTGAGGCTAACGTCACATTTCAAACCAAGTCAAATGTGACGCAAGCATAAGAAGGCTTAGTGAAGGAGGCTAAAGAAGGCTAGTGGTTACGTCTAAGCCCCCGACTGAAGGTAGCCTTAAATCGTTAACGGGCTAAGGGGTTTGGTGCCCGAGTAGCTGACTGAAAGCACGCAGGGGTGCTGGCTTTCAGGAGTTGTTCTTAGATGAGCAGGGAGCAGCAGGTGAGAGATCCGTCCACCTTGGCCAGCTCCTTGTTCGATACCTGGACCCGGGGGTACTTCAGGTGAGCTGCCGTGAACGTCTGGGGAACAAAACGGACGGTAATGGGATGGCACGTGACATTAAATCCAACATATCGGGTCCAGTTCAGTCTCTGAGTTTTATGTATGATTTTGCAAGAAAATCAGTACGTACTTTTTTTTATACTGGAAGTACACTTTTTTTACTCTGACACTGAGACTGAACTGAATTCTATAGGACTTTGAGACTTTGTGACTATATAGGTACATCTTAATACCGAGATTGATAGAATGATAGGCATGAACAAAGCGCAAATCGCAGGATAATGATATATTTTGATTTTATCACTTTCAACATAAAAATTCAAAACTTTTGCGCACTCTGAAAATGTCGAAATGGTCTTGGCAATGCATGGGTAAGTGATTTTGAAGAAGGTAAAAGGATTCCTTAAGGTATAAGATTAAAGGATGACTTAACAGTAGCTTATTTGCAACAACAATTCAACAATTATATCATTGTGACATACAGTTCTCAAAACAAAACATTTTAGCTGCATTTCTGTTTGCCTTACTTTGTGAATTAAATCACATGAACCGTGAAAAGTGAAACTCTCACCTTTGCACTCTTTGGAAACTGCTCTGCGGCTGCGTGAATCATGGTCCCATTCACGAACATACAGTTGGCGGCCCCGTCATCCGGGATATTCAGCAGGGAGTACTTGTGTTCGCCACGCTCCCGGATCTCCTACGTTTATACAAAATGAAGAGAAAAATAGAGAGGCAACATTTGCAAGCAAATGCATAACGTTTACTTTTACATAGTATAACCTGACAAACTACAGCTATGTACAATCTTACTTAAATCCTTGCTCAAACATATTCATATGTACGCGGTGACCAGCCCCTCCAGCTCTGTCCTGCCACTTGCTACATTAATGTAATCGTAATGTAATGTGGCAAAAACAATTTGTTTCCCGGCTTTCTTGGAAGTTTCTATAGACCAATTCCGATGAGTTTGGAGGCATGGAAATGCTTTAGAAGGCTTGGTAATGGTTTTGGGCGGCTTAGAAATAGTTTGGAGAAGTTTTTTCTTGTGTGTCTTCGGACTTTCATACGCATACAAACCTGCCACGCCTTCTGCGCCTCCGGTCCCTCCCCCACCGCCATGACGTCAGGCGCCGCCATGGTGCAGAAGCACTTCAGGTGGAGCCCCCTGGCGACCGGGATGGTAGTTACACTGTAGTCGGGAAACGTCTCCGCCAGGATGCGCGCCCCGGCCTCGTTCGTGCGGTTACTCAAACCGACGAAGAATTCCTTCCCTTCATGTGAAAAAAAATGCATATGATCATGTAGGCAATCCGAGTACGGCCCTTGTGCCATGTATGTCGTGCAATAAAGGTCTTCGTTCAGTTAGCTTCCTACAGTAATTATGACTCCTTCTACACCTTCTAGTGTGTCCTGAATATTTCATGGAGGTATGAGGTCTGAGAACTCTTGCCATCCACAGTGCGCAGCGCATGGTATTGGAAGGCGGAGCCCATCCCTCTCCTTCCACCGCCTTTTCCTTATCTAACCAAAGTCAGTTACCCCGATACATTTTTACTCCTGGTTGGAGTGATAAAAGTTGTGTTCAGTCGGTTTTATTTGTAGAACAAGTTATGATAGAACTAGAACCGACCACCGACAAGAACGACACGCGCAAAACCACGACTGTCATAAGACTGTCCTAAATTTGCCTTTTCAACCTATCGCACAATGCATACGACAGAGACTAAAACAAACTGCGATCACTAGTGTTAGATTTTACCTGTGAAGAGGACGTCCCCTCCGTCCATAGTGGCCTCGTCCTCCACCATGTGCACCACCTCCAGCCCAAGGTCATCCTCTAGAACCTTCTTCACGGCATGGACCTGGGGAATGGAACGTTCCAACTCACGTGACTACGCCATAACTTGAAATCCGCCATGTTGATTGGTTAAATGCGTGCGCTGACAACTCTGTCGTCGTATAGTTTAAGAGTATAAGAATGAATGAATAGAGAAATTCATTGATTTATTTGTCATCGTAAACTACACACGGAAAAAAAACATACACAGATAGACGTTCGTGATACAGTAATGAGTCAACGTAAAAGTTCGGCTTCCTTTCGCTTCTTTGTACAAATATGCCGTACAAATATATCTTTGCACAAATATGTAAAAACAGATTACATGGAAGAATCCCTTCTAAACTTATAAAAGAAATGCCAGGTATCGACACCCTATAGTGTTTCGATTATCTCGGATTGGCCAAACTAAGTTTTGGCGTGGTTCTTTATTCTCCAAGCAGAGGTATCGGTCGGGGGAATAGCAGTGGCCGCGATTTCTTACTGCTGTTTCCTTCTGTAATAAATTGTTCCTTCCAAAGGCCCCCATCGAAAGCCGTGCTTGGAGCAGTGATTCCTAGGGCTGAGGGAAGATTGCTTTTCCGGCATCGTAATCGCGGGACTGTTGGCACTCTCTTTGGTAACAAGCTTGTCGCTAATCCGGGAATGCAGACTGTAAGAATCCTTAGCTTGGGAAAGCCGACCAACTCCTCTGGTAGGAAAACTCCCCCGCAAATTATTCTCCCTATAACATCCATCGTAGTCAGTCTAGTAGAGACTAGAGAAAGCCATTGACACAGAGTCTTATCGCTAGTGCGTATTTTCAATTCTGAGTTGCGGGGAACAAGTTATTTTATACTTTGAACCCCCGTTGTATAGTCCGGTCATCGGACTAAACTATTGCTTCAGCTCAAACTTTACCTAAGCCAAAATATTGTTAATACGGATATCTGTCCCATACGCACTTTTAATACACGCATAACTACAGCTCGGTAGGTACATGTACGTAACTCGTAGACGCCCGCTTTGAACATGATTGAAAACCATGTTTATTATCGCATTAACTAAGCCTGAAAAAGCGAGCAGAGTGGAATAGAAGGCCTGTTCCAAGCATTAGTCATAAAGGATCGGTAGACTTAACAGTATATACTGCATCATAACGAATACTAGAAGGGTTCAAAGAGGTTGTCAACTGACACAAAAGAGCACGTACGTCAGCGTCAGGACGCTGTGCGTCAATCATTAACCCAGGGCACTGTGCCCCGGCAGGCAGGGTCTATGTTTGTTCTGTATCTGCTGTGCTAAATACTTGTTACATAAAGTATACCCGAACTTAGGATAAAAATAGCACACGCTAGTGTACTGCTAGCGTTAGTACATACGTCTTAAACAAACTGTTACAGGTTTTATTCTATGTCTTCTGAACGATGTATTTGTTACATACAAATAAACGAACTAAGGATAGAAAGAGCACACGCTAGTGAAATGCTAGCGTATGTACATACGTCCTAAAATAACAGGATTTAGATATCAGCATTAGGCAACTGAAAAAAGTATCAAATCTGCTATTTGCAGGAGGATTGAAATGTGATACTGGATAGAGAAAAGAGGGTGTCAGTTTTCCGAAGAGAACAAAGGCAAGTCAAATAAATCTTATCTCTGTCCAGGTTAGCGTTCTGAATCGCTATACTCCACTGGTCACACTATGAATAGAGATGGCCCACATGGTAAACACGAGCTGAATAAACAGTTCCTGGTCTTTCATCGTACAATAGGACGATGAACCGGCCATGATGACCAAATTACAGGGTCAGCGAACCTTTTCAACTCTGCATATGCAAGCCTGGTTCGAACTCTTAAACTCTTAGCCCAGAAGTTGGGTCACCAACATTTCGTCCAGTTTGCTAAAATTGGAATCACTTAACAACCGATATCGTCGACAAATCGTCCATGCTCAAAAGAGACCAATAAAGTACCCCAACTTTACAATGGTTTATATAAATGCCGTTGTATTAACGTACCAATGAAGGTCCACCTGTGGCGGTTACGGGAATAGCAAAGATTCTAGATTCTACACTTTACTTCCGTACACAATGTATTTAGGTCATGTGAGAGAAGGACTAACCGATAGCTTCTTTGCAAGCGCTTGATTCTGTGTACGAAAAATTTTTGTACAAAGCAACCAATTTTGTATATCGTATTACGGTATGTGTACCTCTCTTCGTCTGCTGGGGTGTCCGGGTCAAAATTTTACATGTTACTTCCGTACACAGTGTTAAGCCTTGGTTAAGCTATTTAAATGTGAAATGGGAAGGGTCAGTCAGGACTGGCCGAAAGCTTCTTTGTAAGCGCTGTGTACGAAGAAAGAAGAGTAATTCTTTTTTTTACCAAGAACCAATTTTGTAACGTTATATCGTATGACGGTATGTACCTCTCCCCTCCTGCTGGGATGTCCCGGCCGTGTCACCAGAGCGGTACCATTACACACCACGGCGCAGTCCTCCACAAACGGGCAGTCAGGGTGCTCCTCGTCGGCTGGGATCTCCACTATCCTCAGCCCGAGGTCCCGCAGCGTCTGTACGTACACCTCGTGCTCCTGTCGGGCCTTCTCCACGTCTACGTAGTCCTTCTGCTCGGCCTGGGTCAACGCCTGGTACCGCACGGACTTGGGAATGCCCCGTACTACCGCCGTATGGTACCGCCCGTACGCCGCCATCTTGTCGAAGCTGGGGGTCAGGTGTCAAGGTCATCTCAATGCCATAAGTCAACGGTTGTAACGTTAGCTAGGGCAAAGCACTTGTAGAATGAAACGTGAGGAAGAGTGTATATGTAAGCTCTGCAATTATAAACATCCAATTATTTCAAATGATCGAAAACAATCAATAACGAAGGTCATATGTCAAACAATTATGCCAATGGCTCAGTGTTGGGTAAACGTTATTTAACGTTAATCGAGGTATTCAAGAATAACTCAAGAACGTGTTGAAGGATCGTCATAATTTTTGTTAGGTAGATATACTAAGTGATGACGCAAATAATAAGATACTAATTGTGCAGACCATGCAGATCACCAGCTCGTTCAGTTCAGTTCAGTCATCCATTATTATCAGGTGACACTATGAAGTCTCTCCAGATGTCTCTGTCACCAGCTAATTTGCATAATTAATGAGGAAAGTTTATAAATCCACTGCAATCCATGATAGGACTTTCAAATGTGTCACATAAGTAACTGAGAAAGAGAGAAATGTCTATAGATATCAATTATGTAAATAAATAGCCCTTTTGCATGATTAATGAGAAAAAAAATATTAGTTATAAATGATTGAAATTTCATACTCCAGGCATCATGAAGTTAGCTAAATATCAATATTATAAGACATAAATCATGCAAATCAGAGCCATCTATGAAGAACGATGAAACACTGGCGGAGGTATGAGGTCGTGGAACTCTAGTTGAGAAAATGAACAAATGAAGCTGCTACAGGGCCCTTCAATTTTGTACCGCAAACAAGGTAAAAGATGAAGTTCACTTTGTCGTAGATTGTTCATGTACGTTCATAATGAGCTAAATAGAAAGTAAATTCTCCCACTTTAGAAGTCACATACACCTACAGTAATGTACTTACCGACTAATGAAACAGCCCCGGGACTTACACACCTGTACATTAACATATCAACGGACGTTGATAGGACGTCCATAGGAGGTGATGATGATGATATCGGATGTGTGTTCCCATTCGACTGAAAAACAACACCAGGGAAACTTCGGAATCCTATCCTACAATTGACAGCAGGTAAGGTACACATCAACACGTATCATACTCAACATGTGATGCTATAAAGAGATTGGAATTCTAGATGGTTTACAGGCGGTGATAATAACAAGACATAGACATAGATAATTTCTAACATCAACAATTTGTGTGACGCAGTCGAGTAGCCCTAACCTGGACGCTATATTCCGTAGTGCTGGTATAGTATTAGCTCGAAGGAGGCATGTTTTATAGCTAGCAGTCGAGTAGCATATGGAGACAACTTGTGGCTTGTAGATATTTTACAAACTTTATATTTAATAACAAGACAGAGATAATTTCTAACAACAACAGTTTTTATGACGCAGTCGAGTAGCATGAAGCCAGCTTGCGGAATTTTACCTTGTACCCGGACGCCAAACTTGGAACACTCGAACTAATTTGTACTCTCTAATTATATATAACGTTACTCTCTCTAATCATTATTGCTAACATTCATTGAGCTGTTCGTAGTCTACCTTTATTTGGAGATTTATTGGGATTGGTTGCTGTCGTTGTTTTCAGTGTCGTTATTCACATGTCAGTGGTTGTACGGTTGACTTCGTGTACTATAATCCCTCTCACAGAGATCGTAATGCATACGAGGCGACAGGAATAAAGTCCCCCTAAAGAAAACGGTTCTTTTCTCGACCATTGTTTCGATTTACATAACAATGTCCTGACGAATCTTTTTTTCTTTTGCGGGGACCGTAGTTACCTTTGACATATTGCATAGAATTCCTGTCGCCGCTGCATGATCTCTGTGAAAGGGCTTATTGCACAACGAATCGCAAATTTCTGTTAATTGCACGAAATCCAAAACCATTGTGGTCAACTTCGGGTTAACTTCGCTTTGTTGCACCACCCGAGTAATTGCACGAAATACGCTGGCAATTATCAAAGTGGCTTCTACTGTACTAAAATGTAAGCGCTTTACAGATATCAGAACGCATGTGCAGCGACAGGAATTCTAGGTACATAATATGTCAAAGGTAAAGGCCCAGAAAAAGAAAACAAAGCCCGCCTGAACGTTGTTAGGCAAAACGAAATAATGGTCGATACAAGGAGCATTTCTTTTTCAGAGCCTTTACCTAGAATTTCGTCGCCGCGTTTTTATCTATGTGAAAGGGCTAATAGTATTAACTCCTATAGGTGGGGTCACACCTGCGTATATC
>NC_049986.1:20030854-20039834 GCF_000003815.2 Branchiostoma floridae | reverse complement strand
GTATGAAGCGCGCATGGCAGTATTGGCCTCCACCAAGCTCCACAGGTTGTTGGAAAAATGATGTTGGACAAACGTAAACAGGTAACATTTCGGACGAGTTTAACTAGATCGCTAACCATACATCTCGGTCAGCTAACTCATCTGACATGTTATGTATCTATATTTGTCCAATTTGTACTGTTTTCCCGCGACCTGTGGAGCCTGGTAGAGACTAACAGCTTCATATGCACCTCAAACGGACTTGAATATATACGCATGTGTGACCCCACCTTATGTTCCTTGTGTGCATTAGTGTGAGGACCGTGCCTGCTGTCTGTCATGATCAGAATGACGTACATCTCCCGGAGAGCGCTGTTAATGGCAGTCGGCATCATGTCCAGCCTCGTGCTGTTTACTATAGAGAGGTGAGGTTTGCGTCATCGTGACGTCATGATGACATCAAACGTTCGACCTCTGCGTCATAGAAGTGAGAAAAGCTGGGGTGATTGGTTCATGTCACGAAAGATGTTGCCCTGGTTGCAACTTTTTTAGGCATCAGTATCAATAGGATATTGATAAAGTTTTCTGAAAGATCGCAAAATGTACGTTCAAGTAAGGAACAGGGAAAGAGCAGAGCTGTTTGTAAAGTAATCGTAGATCGGCGAGTGAAGCTGTAATAAGCCCATTCAAGGATCCATGGCTAAAGAAAATTCTGCTGAAATAAAATTTGATAGTTTCCTGACTTTTTTTTCTGTGTCGCAGGATGAAATTTGACGATCTGATACAGCGGAACACACGCGTACAGAGAAGCTACCCCGGCGACACACCCGTACCCATCAGTGCACCCGAGCTGGCTTCCATAAACCGAGATCAGGATGGCGGACATGAGGAAGGTCAAGGTCATGACCCGGAAGAGTTTCCTCGTAAGGCCTTCCCAGGGTTCAATGTGGCGAAAATAGACGACTTTAGGTAAGACTGACATTTCTAGATTTTCTATATTGCTAGATTTGCCATGTCCGGTCTTAAGTCTATTTAGTAGCTTTCTGGGATAGACTTTTCTTCTTTTTTGTTCAGTTCAAAATGAGAAAGATGGAAATGAGTTAGCCTGACTCTAACTATTAGACTATTTAGGTTTATACACGAGTACCTGACAACTTCGACTACTGATTAGAGTTTTCTGACTTATCGATATTTTGTAGAATTGATTCTCTACGACCTTCTTCAGTCTGAATGACCCATATCTTAGGTCACGTGACTGTATGAACACGTGACATCCGTAACCATCCCTACGTTGCAATCATCTGTCACGTATCTGCATGCAGTTTAGTATCTGTATATAGTGTAGTAGCCGTTGCCATGCGTTATATCATGTATAATTGTAAGAATAAAGTTCATTCTTTAAGGTTTCACTTCATGGGGACTTCTGGTGCCTTGAAGAAAATGTACGTGGCTAAGAGCAACATCCCGGATCGGTCCGTGCGCCTGGTGGACGGAGGGAAGAGAGGGAAGGAGGCGCAGACAGTCAACATCCCGCCCGCCATCTACAACAGCCTGCCGATGGTAACAACAAGCTTCATTAGCAAGCGAATTTCTACCTTTAAAGATGAGAGGAAATACATTTATCTATTTGCATCAGGCCTATGGCCCATAAAAGCAAACACACTACAATTAAAGATTCAAAACTGCACTGAGAAAGACTTATTTGATAATACATAATGCCGCCAAAAGATACTATGGCGGACGAGCAGGTGGATTATTTCATTGTCTGAGGACGATAGGCGTGTAGCTTGCGGCGCTTTGCATGAAACATATAAAGGGGAAAAGGCGATACTTATGCCGACACTTATTTGTCGAGGATACCAAGCGTCACCTGCCAGTAAGGAGTCGAAAACGAAGCAATAGTTATAATCATCATTTTGATAAGCGCTCACCGTTGCACCTACAAGTATAAAATGTGATTTTATTACGAACTTGCGAACTTTTATTTTCATGAATAGTACGGGAATTTCTATCATTTCTACCGATAGAAAAAATTAATGCAACACTGGTGCTACCAGTTCAAGTAATAGTCGAGGATATGAAACGCCACCTGCCGGAAAATAAATGGATCACAGTTTCTTGTTTGGCATGTAAACGCATAAAAACTTATGTCTTGATTTAATAAGCATCGATTGTGAACATCGCTCTACATTAGTCGGTAAGTTATTAGTCATCATAAGTTAACATTACGATCAGTGCTTATTTGATTTTATTTATTCCTATACATAAATCATGTTGAACTGATTTATTAATAATTTCATAGTGTGAACTGCTCAATATCCAACAACTAAGTTTGTCTGTTGTTGCCAACCATTGTTTGACTCTAAAGCGAGAACAAGACACAGTATCGCAAAAGAACGTAAAAGAAGTCAACATAGTGTGGTTTTCCTGCAGGACATTTTTGAACACAAAGCCCAGTTCCCATCATGCAGTGTGGTAGGCAACGCAGGAAGTTTAATTGACAGCCGCTGCGGACGGCAGATCGACTTGTCTGATTACGTCATCAGGTAAACCCAGATAGCCTCAGAGTTTGTCACTTTCCAAGCAGAGGTTTACATCCGGCTTTCTATTTTGTACCGTTTTCCTTATGTCCACTGACGGGCATAAAGAAAACGGTACAAAATAGAAAGCCCGTCAAAAACGCCTTACAAACACGGACAAAGCAGCCGGAGCTGAACCTCTGCTTGGAGATTATGTGGCAAACTTTGCTGATCACCAGACGCTTTTTATTTGAATTCCATCAAGATTTTACCGAATCTTTTTATCGATGAATTAACCAAGGAGAAGAAGCAGTGGCGTTTACACACGTTCGTCTTTTTAAATCTCCCGCCACAGATGCAACTTACCGCCGGTTGGTGGAGAATACGCGAAGGATGTCGGGAAGAAGACTGATTTTCTCAGCGTCAATCCGTCACTTTTCCAGACCGTGTAAGTAGTAATACAGTCAAACCTGCCTAATACGACCAGTCAGGAGACCGATACAATCTGGTCTATATGGACAGGTGGTCGTTATAAACAGGATTCGTAATACTTAAAATGGGAAAAGATTTTATAGTCCCACCAAAAAGTGGCCATTTTGGCCAGGTGATTCTTATGTAGAGGAGATGACTTGAAACTTTAACTGTGCATGTACGTTTAAGAGAAAATAATTTCTTACATCATATCATAAAAGCTCCTTGATCATATGCTGAGCCTGACAAAGAATCACCGATGTGACCCGAATTTGTCTTTCGGGAGGGACGTAAAACGGAGGTCCCGTGCTCGAGGAGGCGCCTCGAGTAGACACCCTTGCAGTCTTCGCGCTGGTCCGCGATTTTCAACGTTGGCTATGTTCTATTGTGCCGGGAAAGGGAGTTTGTTGAGGAAGGGCGTTTGCCGTGATAGCGAGTTTCTGCCCCCCGGAGGGGGTTTCTGCCCCCCGAGTTTCTGCCCCCCGAACGTTGAAAATCGCGGACCAGCGCCCCCCCCCCCCAAAAAAACAGCCCCGTTCCGAAGACTGCATGGGAGTCTACGCCTCGATCACGTAAATCAGTCTCATTACTTTACACATTGGGTACCTACTGGCTGCAAATACAACAGATGTTATTAATTATCATTATCATCATTATTACTATTATTATACCTTCAAATTCTGTAGAGATTTAGTCGAGCTTTATTTCGGGATATGCTTACCCTAGAAAAGCACGTTTTACATCTGTTCATTTGTCGAGGGACATAATGTAAAAAATAAAGTTACTGTTTTCGGTCATTTTTCTGTATTATGAGTTGAGTCTACCTTATTACACTGCACACCAATATTTACAACGCATTGATACGGCTTTGTAGTGCCGTGAGGACGTCTTGAAATATGCGCACTTCCCATCGCCGCTTGAGTTGTCCGCCATTTCATCCAACTCTCCGACGAACCAAGGCGGTGTTCGGTGGTTCGCTCGAATCGTTATTGAAGTTTGTTGAAAGTCCCCGCTAAGCTCCAAAGATCTGCGACTGCAACGGTCGATTCGGAAGTCTAGGACTGACTTACTTCCGGGTAGGCTACCCGGAAGTAAGTGAATTTGTTCGGGGCTTACTTTGGCGTTGTTAATTAGCGCAGATAAGTTGGAAATAAGTTACAAATGTCAATCTGACTTGAAATTTTGGCGCCATAACATTTGAAATTTTGGCGCCATATTTCTACATTATGTCCCTTTAACATTTTGATATCAATTTCCCCACAGTTACAAGAAGTTCAAGAACAGCACATACGAAGAGAAGTTCATTAGAGATGTAAAGGAATACGGACTTTCCGTACTGTACACCCACCCTTTTCGCCTTGTCAAGCAGGTGAAGGTACGGACTAACCCATGTTGTACACCCACCCTTTCCGCCTGGCCAAGCAGGTGAAGGTACGGACTAACCCATGTTGTACACCCACCCTTTCCGCCTTTCCAAGCAGGTGAAGGTACGGACTAACCCATGTTGTACACCCACCCTTTTCGCCTTGTCAAGCAGGTGAAGGTGTGGGCTAACCCATGTTGTACAGCTAAGTATGTGAAGGTAGAGGCTAACCCATGTTGTACTGCACCATCCTTTCTGCCTTGCCAAGCACGTACTGAAGGTACGGGATAACACATGTTGTACACCCACCCTTTCCGCCTTGCCAAGCATGTGAAGGTACAGGCTTACCCATGTTGTACGCCCACCCTTAACGCTTCACTAAATATGTGAAGGAACAGACTAATCCATGATGTACACCCACCTTTTTTCACCCTGCCAAGCACATGAAGGTACGGACTAACCAGTGTTGTACACCCACCCCTTCCGCTTTGCTAATCATGTGAAGGTACGGGCTAACCCATGTTGTACACCCACCCTTTCCGCCTTGCCAAGCATGTGAAGGTATTGGCTAACCCATGTTGTACAGCTAAATATGTGAAGGAACAGACTAATCCATGATGTACACCCACCTTTTTTCACCCTGCCAAGCACATGAAGGTACGGGCTAACCCATGTTGTACACCCACCCCTTTCGCTTTAGAGTTCTTTAGAGGTCTTTAAAGTTGAATATATCAGAAACAATGTTGCCTCAGAACCCAGAGGTCCTTGATTCAAGTCATGTAATGCTGTCGATGCTGTGCCCGTAAGAAAGACAAATGTGTGCCTGATTTCGGCTGGGGAGGTAAAAGGCAGTGGAAGCAGAGAGGTTGTGTTCTAACTTCCAGTAACAAACAGTCCTACAATTTCACCATAACCAAGAAGCGAGAAGAAGCCGAACTTCTGTCTTAGATGTTGGAATACATCTGTGATGCTTTTATGTATTTATATGAATTTGTTTTGTTGTGACCTGTACTGTTCAGTTGGGCAAAAATGTATAATAAAGGTCTTCATTCAGTCAGTTAACGTGCCCTTATCGATTGTGGACAACACCTACCCTTTACCTTTTCGTACACATGTACATTTTACCGTACATCCAGACGTGTTACCGCGCGCACGAGGTCCTGATGAATGCCGGAATGGCGGACCTCAGCAGATTCTCTCACCCCAAATTCCTGGACGGCGTCAGGGCCTTCTGGAAGGGTCTGGAGCTGAAAGAGGCACGACCGAGCACCGGTACAGTTTACTTTAAGCTAGGGGAACAGTCCGCCGCACCTGTAATTTGTCCGTACGTGTTTTTGGTTGGCCACGTCCGCGACGTATTTCTGAAAACGCGTCGCCCGTACTGGCACGTACGGGGGGCGAATCCGCAGCCCGATGGCACACAAAGTTTTGCCAGTACACTTCAAGTTCTACGATGTGTCTGCGTGCTCCAAAATCCGTCGGATTCCCTAAGAGTTCGTACGGAGGTGGTACTTTAATACCACTAACAGTTAGCAAAAGATTGCCCACGTTTTGGCACTTAGACAGCACGTATTTGCACGTACGGCGGGTTGTCCCCTTAGCTTTAGCTTCAACAGCAGTATGTTGATTAAAAGACTCTTACTTTAATAAAATCTTTATTGCAAACTCATGCCCGAAGGCTAATTGCAAAAATACATGTATGAAAGTACAATGATGATAGTGATACAATAACAAAGTGGACATTAAGAGAAATAGGGGTCACAAACGAGCGATACTTCTAATCTAAAATGAATACTATTGGGTTTGATTTCTTTTCTGCATACAGTGGAGGATGAAATTCCCGACATTTTGGGAGACATATGCATTGCGTGAAGCTAACAGGAAAACGTTTTTTTGTAGTTCGGTACGATGTGCAAAGCTGGGAAAACTTTTGTTGACTAGTTTAAATAGTTAATGCTCTGCTTTTATGTATATAATTATATGCCTAAAGTCAAAACTGACCAAGAGGACCACTCAAAGGGACGTCTGGTCTGTCTGGACAGGCGGTCACCATAGACAGGATTCAGAATATGTACCGCCCTCTCTCAATTTCGAGAGGGTAGGCACTAATTCTAATTTTACTGATTGCCGAGCGTAAATCAAAATTATCTAATTCTAAGTATTTTTCCATAGTATGTGCTGTTTTACAGGTCTTATAAAATCTTAGCTTACCAGTATCTATACTCAAGTTATGACGAGAGGTTTGGATAAACATATCAGAGATTCTAGATCTTATCATTGTACATTTTATGTCAAACTGCTCTTTCAATAACCAAGAAAGAAAAGAGTTGTTCAAAGAGGCCATCAAATTCCATCCAAACTTCCTCACATTCTCTGACAAAAAGAAAACAGTTCACCTTTTAACATCACTAAACCCACACATAATAGAAAAAGTCGGATCTTTCGTCTTCCACTGTCTTCGAAAAAGGAGTCGAACCCAATAACCTAGGATCTAGAGTTAGCTTTTACTAGTTTTAGACTAGAGTAGACACTTGTGATATTGTATTTTACACTGTTTCAGTGTTTGAATCTATATGGCCTGCAATTAGCCCATGCCACGGGCAAGAATTTGCAATAAACTTGAATTATATTTGCCACGAGGTTCTTACGTCAGTAGAGCGTGGTAACTAGTACAGTCTTGATTGTGCGGTTTTTAAATTGCAACCCGTGGCAGCAGTTTTCGATATACACGATATGAGTATCACCACGTACATGATCTAGCTGCCATGCCCATGGTGTCTCGCAATTTCAGGTCAATAAATCATGTTGCATTTTTCCTATCGTAACTTCGTTCTCGCTGCTCCTAATTTCCCCAGGCCTGTTACTGACTGCTATAGCCATCACCAAGTGCAAGGAAGTGACCTTGTACGGCTTCTGGCCCTTCCCTACCTACAACGGCCAGGAGCGAGACTACCACTACTTCGACCGACCCGTCATCCGGAATCTGCAGTTCGACGACAAGTCGCTAGAGTTCGACCTGCTCACGCAGATGAACCCGTTCCACAATCTGACGGAGGAGTTTGTACTGTTGAACAAACTGCACGAGAAGGGGGTTCTCAAACTACAGATAGGGACGTGTGGATGAGGAGTATAAGGAGCAGATAAAGATGCTCTTGAGAATTCTTGAGAATAGGATAATTCTTTTCCACATCCAGTATGTACTTTGCTTACATTTCGGTGTCTCTCAGACACCTTTCTCGGAGCTTCTAACTGGAATTCTGCTTCTCGCCGAAGTAGGTGGCGCTTTTGCGGCGAGAACACAATCCCAAACGTTGTACCCCCTCCCTCGTCCCGGTTCATCACTGGGGTTGACTTAGCGACGAGAAGCAGAACTCCAGTTAGAAGCTCTAAGGAAGGTGTCTGAAAGACATTGAAACGTCAGCAAAATAAGTACATACTGGTTCTGGAAAAGAATTCTCCTATACCCCATATTCTACGAACCCGATGTTATTATTTTCAAAAGATGTTCTGAGAATTTCTTGCACCCTCATTTCAATCGAATCTGACAAACAGACTAGGCCTAGTGAGAAATATGGGGAAACGGACAGTACAGTTGATGATAATTAATGTGTATGCATTTTCATTGCACAGTAAAGAAAATGAAAGGACAATTCGTATCTGTTTTCTGCATCTGTATTGTTAAAAATAAAAAAACACACAAAGCGTACCAAAGATTATTCAAGAGCATAGATTTTGCACATTAATTGATATGATTTAAAAATAATTAATTTTTCGTTGCCGCAAACTGGCCACCCGGGCTTATGGTGGGAACAATGATCTGACCTTAACATAACATGGATTCTATCTCTGAAATCAAATATACTTTACTTTCACTTTATTGCGCAACAATTGCACAATGTACAAAGCATGGCATCTACTGATACATAACAACAGTTTTATGAGGCCAATCTACTTGATACAAGTGTGCATAGAATGGGATGAAAATGGTAGTTAACAATCATTGGAGATATATATACATCTTCATCTGACTTCATCACTCAATTTTGATGGTGGGTATTTATCACATACATCACATGAGCAATTCCTCGCCAGGGCCGCTTAAACGCGTTGCTTCCATTTCCGGAGAAGAGGGAAAAGCTTTCCATAGACATCGATGATAGAGATAACGCAAGATGGATGAGATAACGACGGTGATGATCACCATGGCTATTTCCCCGTCGTCGAGGATGTGAGGGAAGTTCTGCAGGCCCTAGAGGTGCACTCTCACCGAACGTGGGGCACGCTTGTGGCACTGCTGGGTTCGGAAGATACTCAGCGAATTTCAGGGATAAAGAACGAATTTTCTTACTTGTCGTGTATTTTGTCGTCTTCTATGTCATACTTTTACGTATTACGAAATATCTGAATTTTTAAAAAAATTGGAGAAAATAACAAAATAGTGACGCAGTGAACGAACGCAGCAATGCCGCAAGCGTGCCCCTCGTCCGGTGAGAGTGCACCTTTAGGTAGCTAATCAGTCCTATCTTTGACCTGCACACTCTGCTGCACTGCTGGCAGGTGAGCTGGGCCGAGGACACGGTCTGGTCAGCTGCCTCCTTTCTACTACCCCCGTCACATGTAGCGAAAATCGATCGGACGACGAGTTTGC
>NC_049986.1:20002109-20030754 GCF_000003815.2 Branchiostoma floridae | reverse complement strand
AGTCATGCCTCCTCGTAATTTAGAGCTCGCAGACTCGTCGTCCGATCGATTTTCGCTACATGTGACGGGGGTATGCTCCTACTTCTATCTTCAGAATGGTTGTATCCCTTATTCTCAAGGGCTTGTTTATCACCAGTCAATCATCCAACGGACCAACAAATCGATCAATTCTACATGTACATGCACAACAAGTCTAACATTGACTATAAAAGTCTTTAAATGAATATTGTTATAATAAGGATGAGCCGCAAGACAACATGCAAGATTTATTTATTTCTTGCGATTTATTCGAATAATAGATTGTCCTGTACAATCTATGTTACACGTTGATGAAGGTTAGACATCCAGGTAATAGGCCAAAAAACAGTTAATCAGGCAACTCAGCTTGAGGCAATATTCGTTTTCTTCTCATTTGCCGCACACAGGTAGTGACGTCATAACACCTGTGGCAAGATCACATGGTTGATACCATTGATATTATGGAGAAAAAAAATGCCAGAAATGAAATTATCATGAGGTGATACATTTACCATTTACAACGTATAGACTCCATAGCAGGCTCTCTGATGCCTTTTTTGGGCTCAAAATACACTTCTGCTGGCCATTTCTATTTGTACTCGGTCGCTAATTGCTGGCCTCATCTGACTGCCGCCGTTTCCATACAGGCTCCGCGAGGGCGGTAGTCAGATACGGCCAGCAATCAGCGACCCAGTACTAAATTTTCTAAAAGAAACGGCCAGCAGAAGTGTATCATGAGCCAAAAAAGGCCTCAGAGAGCTTGCTATGGAGGCTATACAACGTACAACTTCTTGTCAAAATCTTTTTGTATACGGTGATCTAATATGTTAACTATACATTGCAATTAATTGAATTGTTATTTTTGCACTTCTTAAGTTGATATCTAATTATTCAGCCAAGCATTATTAATTTCTCTCGCGACTTAAGTGTTACATATCACCAACCTGAGGCAACATTCTCCTCATTTGCCACACAAGATGGTGACGTCATGCCACCTGTAGCGAAATCCCAACTCCGATAGGATCTTATGGCTGATACCATGGAGTTTAGAAAAAAAAAACTTGTCTGTACTAAGATAACAATGATGAGATACATTTACAACGTAGAACTTTGAGATATTTCTTGTCAAAGACTTGTTGACTACGATGGTCTAATGTGTTACACTGAAATTCATTGAATTGTTGTTTTGCTCTTCTGCAGTTGATATGTAATTATTCAAGTTTGTGATGATTCTGGCTGCTCGACTGAAGAACCGCCCAAGCCTATGGAGGATAGGGAAGGATGGAGGAAGAGAGTCATGGCCATCCGTGCAACCAGCACGCCCGGATGATGATGATTCAGCCTAGCGATATTCTCTAGTTTCTCTGGCGACTAAAGTGTTACATATCACCAACCTGAGGCAACGTTCTCCTTATTTGCGTCAGGCAGGCGGTGACAACATACCACCTGTAACGAAATCCAAACTCCTATAGCCATGAGAAATCACATATGGTTGATACCATGGATATTAGAAAAAAAATCTGTACTAAGATACAACGCACTACTTATTTTATGTTATTTTATGTTGTTATTTCTTGCAACCTATTCAATGACTTGTTGACTACGATGTTCTATTATGTTGCATTGCAATTCATATGACTTTTCCTCATACGATAAATGAACTATATTAACGCTGTACCCGGCCATAAAATTCCTCCCGTGACTAAAACGCTAACGTTACATCTCATCAATCGGCGACATTCTGTTTTATTTGCCACACGCTGATGCTGACGTCATACCACCTGTAGCGAAATCCGATAGCCCAGAGAGATGGGGGAAAATATACCATCCACCAGGCCTTCGTACGCGGGTATGGACAGTAGGGGGGGAATCGACAATTAATTGGCGAGGAGAGTCAGTTCAAGCAAGGACATTATATAACGTCCTTGATCCAAGCTACAATGTAAGGTTAACATTACCCCTCGGCTCCAGAGGCCGTTCAAACCCTGTTGGTAGCAAAACTCCCCTGGCATATTATCTCAACTACAGTTATTATTTGCCAGCGTTGTCAGTCTGGTAGAGACTCAGGAAAATGTTTTTGCGTCTTGTGTTATTGGATAGTCTGCCAATCCACTTGCCTATATAGCAGGCTTTCTGGGCGTCTTTTGTTAAATGTTTTGGGGGGATTATGATACACTTTTGCTGGCTATTTCTTTTTTTTTAGTGGGTCGATTGTGTTGTCTACTGTGACGCCGGTAGACAGCACAAACTACTACCCAGTAGTGCAAAAGAAATAGCCTGCAAAAGTGTTATTACGAGGAAAAAAACAACAAGAGAGTCTGCAGCTGCTACGGAGACTACCAATCCACGCCCTTATATAGCAAGCTCCTTCGGCAGTACAGTAGTCACCTGCTGCTGACATCCTGACAACCGAAACCAAGGAACTTTTTGTTGATAAAAGCTCCTTGCCGAAACGCATCCCCTGATGAGCGCAGGGCCTCCAGAATGTTTTCGTCGGTGTTCAATTGTATATGTTGGTTTACTCTGGTAGATGTTTTACGTATGCACTGTTTCTTAGCCGCGGCCAAATATAGCATACAGCAATTAGAAAATTGCACCTCTATCTACAAATGCTCAGAAAAATGTTAGCATTGAGAGAAAGTGACCGTGAGTATTCACAAAAGCTATATAAAAGACAACTAGTACTGTTGAAATCAGAAATGGAAGACCAGCAATCAAATGACAGGGATAAAAACGATAACAACCAGAAAGCGACAGCAATAAAATTAAGTTTATTGCAAATTCTTGCCCGTGGGCTAATTGCAGGTAACATAAAAGATTCATAAAACGATAGCATTTATGTCAAAGCAACAGCACTAAAAAAACACGACAGCAATCAAAACATGCAAGGCGGCAGCAATTAAAGAAACATCACCATTCAGAAAACGACATCAGGTGGTGGCAGCTAGCTAAATTACAAAACCGCAGCAATCTCAAAACTCCTATTGAAAACACGGCCTAAAGAAATATTGAATATTCTGTAACAATATAACGGGGGGGATCCAATGTCCGGTAACTGTTCTAAGTGAATGCGAATGGCTTTTGTCATCGTACGTTTTACTGAGAACCCATCAAAAATAATTCAAGATCTTGTTAACAACCATATAACTGTGATTTAAGCAGTGCAGACATATGTTTCATTTAACGGCAGCATTCCGAACTTTACTTTGACAGCGCGCGAAAGTTTTGGCAGGTTTGGACTTGCGTTTCAGTGGAACGTTCTAACACAAAAAAGGGGGTCCAAACTCCGATAAGTTAACAACCAAGCCATCTCTGCATATCTTTAAGCATCCTATGCATGCAAAATAACACTAAGCTTCTGCAATACCATTTTTTGTCACAAATATATGCAATATTTTGAATTACGATGCATATTTAAATACATTTACTTACAAGGATTACCTCTCACGGTGAAACCAACCTGTCGCCAAAAATAAAAATGGCGGCACTTTGTTTAGGTCTGCCTGTGATTACACTTTTTCACTTTCGGCTTCTGTATTTCCTGCTTCAACCTCGTTTTTAACAGCAGAAATGACTACAGGATTTCTTTAGTCGGTAGGGATCGATTTTCTTGAATGATTGGTACTCCACTGACGGGTTGACTAACGTCATCGTGTTGAGCATCGCTCGGCTTCCTTCATAGGTGATTGACAAAGATGGCGGGGTTGATAATTCAGCTCTGATTATCCAACTATAAAAGCAAAGACACGGCATAGCTGTGCTTATTTAGGAAGTTTTATAGATAGTCTTCTCATCTGTGGTGGTATCTTTTCACATTTCGTATTTGACGATGAATTATTTAATAGTTTCCCGGGCCATGTTCTCGATATGTTCGCTCGTCAGCATGCACGGAAGGCGTCAAACTTGTGTACTTTTTTCAATCGTTATCAGTTTGGGCTTACCAACTTGGACACATACTCTGACTTTTCAGTTATTTACAACAAGGTTTAGTCCATAACAAGTTGCACTTATCATGTGCAGACACTTATGCATATCTCCGCAAAAATGATTTTAAAATCCTACCGGACTTTGGACCCCTACCGGACTTTGGACCCCTCTGTTATACATGCTAATGATGAGAACAATAATACATCTGGTGTATTATTTGCAGCCAGTACCAATTTGTTACCTTTGCCAGAATGGCTAAGGTTATGTTTTGGGCTTGTGAGTCTGTGTATGTGTGTGTCTCTGTGTGTGTCTGTCTGTTAACAGCATAACTCGAGAAGCCTTGGATGGATCCCGATAATATTTGGTAGGTGGGTAGGGGTCGAGAAAACGAAGGTCAAGTTCGATAATGGACTCCCTAGCGGCTTGCTAAGGTACTGCAGCAGAACCTCAATTTTTGATATCTCGTGTCCTGGACATGCTGTGGTTATGATTTTTGAGTGGTAGATAGCCCCTGGGGCAGAGAGTAAGTACTGTGAGTTTGGACCCCCTAGCGGCTTTTTTAGAACTGCAGGCTCCGGTTTCCTTTCAAACTTTGGACGAGAATAACTAGAGAACGTGTTAATGGATCGTCATGATTTTTGGTATGTAGATAGCCCAAGTAACAATGGACATAATGGAATACTAATTATGCAAATCAGCAACTAATTTGCATAATTAATGAGGAAAGTTTATAAATCCACTGCGCATGCATTTCACGATAGGACTTTCAAACTTGTCACATATGTAGATGAGAAAGAGAGAAATATCAATGCATATTAATCATGCAAATGACGGCCTCATTTGCATAATTAATGAGAAAATATAAACGTGTTGACAGATCGTTATGATTTTTGGTATGTAGATAGCCAAAGGGAAGACTTACATGATGGAATTCTAATTATGCAAATTGGCAGCTAATTTGCATAATTAATGAGGAAAGTTTGTAAATCCACTGCATTCCTTTATAGGACTTTCAAACTTGTCACATTTGTAGCTGAGAAAGAAAGAAATATCAATACATTATTAATTATGCAGATGATGATCTCATTTGCATAATTAATGGAAAATAAGAACGTGTTGACAGATCGTCATGATTTTTGATATGTAGATAGCCTAAGTAAAAACTTACACAATGAGATACTAGTTATGCAAATTAACAGCTAATTTGCTCCTTGAACTGCAGGAGCCGGTTTCAAGAAGGATGAAAGGATCATCATGATTTTGGTATGCTGATAACTTAAGTGATGCTTGATACAATTTAATATTATTATGTAAATAGGGATCTAATTTGTATAAGCAATGGGAACCAACTCCAGGCATATAAAATAAAATGTAATGAGTAACACATTTATGTCTACAGACATCATTCTACATAACAAACCTGGTTTATTTGGCAAAGGTATGTGTTCGTGGAACTCTAGTTTTTAATAATGAGGCTGATTTAAGAGCTCGAAGCACCTCCTTGAACACGGGACCCCCCTTTGACGTCCCTTCCGAAATACGAATTTTGTGAATTCTTGGTCGGGTTATTACAGCATCCAACCAAGTGCTTATCCCTATTAAATCATTGTAGAAAGGCGAACGTCTACTCGAAGATTATGCATGCTTACATGGCACTGAATGTACAATGTTTTCGGTTAGTCTGAGGTTATTCACCCCGTCAGTCTGGACGTGTTGTAGTTGTTCAGTTACGGTACGTTAGGATCACTTAGGGACCGTCCGTTATGTGTTTCAACAGCAGGACAAAAGAATGCCGTCTGTGTTTCACTCTCGCCAAATAGCACACTTGTAAGCTTTATTGACACGACAGAAAGTACATAGACTTTTGTATGGTCAAATATGAATTACAAAAAAAGTGGATACAGAATAAATCTTAAAACTCTAAATACAATAAACAATATATCTCTCTCTTTCTTTGGCTCTTGTCATACTATACGATATAACGTTATGGTAATACGAAAACCTTCATACAATCAGGTGAGATAGCAATTACTCTCGAGCAACTGGATATGATTTTGGAAACGGTCAGACGTTGCTGTTTGGCGTATCTTACTACCTGGATATCTAACCTTCATCGATGTTTCACTCTCAGTTTCAAGCCTTAATTTTATGAGGGCACGGGCGCTGAAAGACCGAAGGGTAAGAAAATACGGTTCCTTTCCAGTTCAACTTAAAATTTTCAGCATATTCTTTCTCTCTTTCTTCTTAATTTAATGCCGGTGCACTTTTTTTCTTATGATATTAACGATTTTCTAAAGACAAGCGTTCTTTTTTTTTTCAATAAGCGCATTATCATTGATTCGTTCTAAAATAAAAGATTGTCCTCAAAAGTTAAAATAAGTAAAAAAAAGTATCCAGCCATCTTTATTTGACATGAAAAAATCAAACTTTTTGACCTGAAAGACAAGAACAGATTTTCAGACTTAACTTCTCCACCTACATGTAGCTACTTAGAATTATCACCTATTTATATCTTGCTTATTGATTCTGTGCAACGGCCTGAACCTAATGAATCAAGATAACGCTCAAGATGGATTGTACTAAAATAGCGGGGCGCGTTTTAATTAACTACCGCCCACATCATATATCATAATAGCCTCCACCAGGCCTCCCTACGGGGTATGTTCGTAGAATTCGGCAAAGAAACGGGATAATTTAGTCTCTAACAGACTTCCGCCTGGCTGAATAGGGGGTTTGGGCCAAGTTTGGAATAAAAGCCTAGTACTAGTAGTAGGAGTGTTTCAATTGGCCGGCCTGGCCTAATAGGTCCCAAACGGTGCACAGTGAACTAGTACTCCTCGGCCATCGAACTCCTCTGGCGTGTTTTTTGGCCAATTTCTACTTTTTTTCCAGCGACCTATGGAGCCTGATAGAGGCTAGTACATTGACCAGGGGAGTTTTGTCAGGTTGACTTACATATAGAAGTGAAACAAATCTAGTTTGTAAGTGACACTAATATTGTAGCGATTGTTTACCCAATTTCTTTTTATATCGCCCTCTCGCATTAAATGTGGAGTCTGCAGTGGATGTCATCCATACAATCGTCTTGCTGCGGCCTTTAGTCTTGTTGAGACCACCCCTATCCCCACACATAACGGATCTCCCCCGTCAGTTCTCCCTCCTCCAGCCGCCAACAACAGACGCTGAAACCTGATCCTGACGCCGAGCGGAGCTCACGGCACGAACATGGCGGACCGCGGCTACGGAACATTCACCACGGCCATCGTACGGGAGATCCCCGGATCCCTGGCGGGCGAGCAAGACCCTCCGGCCGAGGGAGAGGAGCGGGAGGACACGGTGGACCTGCAGAAGGTTGGTGCGCCTTCCACACTTTCGTATTGCGACCTAAAACCCTAAGATACCTACTAGAAAACCTACCATGTTGCAAAAAGAAACCATCTCCCGCCTGCAACGCCTCTTATATTATATCCCGGCCTAACGGTTATCCGTTTCCATGGTAACGATATTGTCCGCTCGAATACCTCACTTACATCATCCTAAGTACCGTTACCTGACGTTTCTCTCACCTGCGTGTTTCCCTCTCACACCTGTGCGGTTCACAGGTGTTGTGATGTTGTTACCGTTATACCTGGCTGACGCCCCGTGTTGTAGCGCCGATATGCTTTTAGCATTATTATCGGAGGTGTCGAATGGAGACGATGTGTGCAAATTATGTTCCACTCGCCCTGAGAGCACAGACATAGCGGGCATAACTCGGCCTGTTTGCCAGATGAATTATGGAAGAGCTGGGCAGAAAAGGTGTCACAGAAATACAGAAACACGATTTACGTACAGCGATATATCCACGGGTTTTAGGGGGAATCGCCAAGAGAGCAAGACGCTGAGAATGGCGATGAAAAGGGTTTTTATGTACTGTGAAATTCAAGTAGCATTCGGCAAATACATGGCTTGTTTGCCAAACAGGTAGATGTGAAGGTACTAGTTGTCCCTGTAATTCTTTTGCATTGAGGGCGGATTTGAGAAGATTTGCACAGTCCGATGTAATTCAGGCAAAATTCCCTTTGCTACTAGTAACGTTATCCATCTTCAATTACAACTATGCGCTTCATTCAATATTTCAGTGCAACGCTATATTCATGTTTCGTCTGTTCATTTTAAATCTCAAAAATTGATTTTAAATTTTGCTGTTAAGTGCTTATTAAAGGCCAGTTTTCTTTCCAATCAATGTCATAGAATAGAATCTCATTTGCCACAACTAATATAACAATTATCTAGGTTAGAGGAATATTCAAATTTCTACTCTTGCATAGAACTGAGTTTGTATATGTCTTTAACATATGTAACAACCAAGCAGGTAGTATTTTTTCTAATTGTCTATTCTTATTTCAGTTTATGAATCTAAAGCACCAGCCTCTAAAATCTGCCTTAGAAGAGAAAGACCATATTCTGTGTCATTTTGAGAAATTGCCCTGCAAAAGGACTTAAGTTAATGTGTTATCTTGTTTCTTCCTGTACAGTATGTCTTATATGTACCAGAATAGTTGATATGTAAACATTAGAACCTTTTAACTAAAACATTGACATAGCATGTTACTGACCTTCCACCTCACCACAAACATTGCATCCTGTTGTGGCTAGGTTCTATCAGCACATACCTGGGGCATGGCCAATCAAAGTCTTTGGTTCTTGAAATAAACAATTAACCAAAATTCTGAATACCTATTAACCAATATAAATGCACTTGAGGAAATTTTTTTGAAGAAAATAATGATTTTGTCATTGGGAATATAAATTTTTGGTCTTGGGAATAAACAAATTTTACCAAAATGCTGAATGGCATAAATGCACATTATGGTTATAAATGCACTCAGGGAAGCTTTGAACAAAGTACAATGCTATTTATTTCTTCAAACACATAGGTATACATGGATAAAATTCTTCAATCTCAATAAATCATAATTAAAGTTGGCTGAAGAAGTCAGTGGTCATTGAAAATTTGATCCATTCTGTGTATGCCTTTGTATTGGAAGAAAGTTTATCATTGTACAATGATGACTACTAACACAGATGAGCTTTGAACAAATTGAAGTGTGTGAAAGATGACTATGTCATTCAGAAGATTTTATAAATGAATAGTAGGAAGTTCTTTATCTCCAAGCAGATATAAGAATTCTGCTCAGTTTTCTTTCTAGTACACTGTATTAAGTTTTACAAAAACTGAGAATGAGCTGGATCTGCTTTGAGATTGAAAGGTCCTAATGATATTTCAACCTGTCACTCTGGATGTATAACAGTTAAATGTCATTAAAGGGCAATTGCTTCATTGTCATTCATAACATGTTCACTTCAATAAAGTGCCAATTCCTTGATTTCTTTCTCTGAATTGAACATCATGAACATGAGTTTAAGTTGCTCCAGGTCAAAAAGGAAAGTGAACTAACAGATGACATAGAGTTAACCTTAACTCCATCAAAATTCCATAGATACTTTTACTTTCCGATATCACAATTGCAGATGTTTAAGTTCACGTTATCAGAACGGTTGCCAGAACAGGCTCTCATATCAGAGTTAAGACTGCCGTTATCTTCATTCTTTGAAAACCACAAAATCAAAGACAGACATGTGAGTGAGACATGATGGAAAAAAGTGCAATAAAAAAACCTTGTCTGGTTCACAGTTCACTTGACACTATACTGGGTGCCAGGCTCTTTCAGTTATCAACAGCCTACACAGGCCAGCTCCTTTAATCTCCAAGCAGATCCATTTTGGCATAATATAGACTATCAACCCACTGTACAGTCAAACCTGTCTATAGCGGCCACTCAAGGGACTGGTCAAAATTGGCCACTATAGAGAGGTGGTCCCTTTAGAGAATATGCTAATTAATTGACTACAAGCAATAAGTTACACATGGTTTTAGTACCCACTGATCTTTATTCACATAATACAGTACTGTACATGTACTGCAATGATTTTTACACTATATGTATTAAGAAAATAAAAGCTATAAAAAGTTTTAAATGTTCCACAGTTTATATTGTCTGAAGAGACCGGTATCGTCATATTTCTTTGATCTTTCGTCTTGTATCCTTTGATACTTCGCCGTCCGTGTGTTCCCTCCCGCGTTCACACGTCAGGTTCGCCCATTATGCTAATGTGGTACTCACAAGAAAAGTCTCGTCATTTTAGACTTATCTCTTAATAAATGTAAGAAAAATCCACCATAGCCTGAAGGTCATATTATTTTGTCTTTGTAACAATTCATTCAGACAGTTTTTGTGATGAAAATTAACCTAAGCGGTAGTGTATTAGAATCTTTAACGCAATTTACCTCCGTAATATTGGTGTCGTCTATTGACCTTATATGACCTCGTTTGTCGGCGGGTATGGGTAGCGCCAGTTTACGAAGTTTTGTTTTGAAAACAAATCAAAGAGGTTTTAAATCCGGCGTAGGGTGACCATACGGCAGCTGTATATAGCCGATCGCGTGCCGAAACATAGATCAGCGGTCTGCGTGGCCGTATCGGCAGTGTTTATGTACCTGCGGGACCGGAAATCGTGTGGCCGTGGCCGCGTTGGACAGGTGGCCGCTAAGCCTATGTCTTAATCATTACGAATCCAAGGGACCGACAAAAAGTGGCCACTATGGGCAGGTGGCCGTTATGCAAAGGTGGCCGCTAATACAGGTTTGACTGTATTTGACTCCCTTTGGCCGGCTGTAGTCCTTGGCCAGCTTTGATACTATCTTATGGCACCATAGGATCTGCTTGGAGATTACAGCTCCTTGGCTATAGGGCCAACATGCCCCAAGAACATCTTGCTAGAGCCCGGGTCGTATAAACGCACATTATGTCTCAGGGTCTTAACTCAGAGAGGCCGTGGTACAATTTCCTTGGGGCCAGCAAGCCCAGGAGCTGGCCTGTGTAATAGCCTTGTGAAACCTTTAGATATTAGTTTCTTAATCTCCTTGTAAATCCTTTATGGATTCCACTTTGACCTCTCCTGTTAGTTACTCTGTAACTGACCCTTGCAATTAAGCTCACCTCTGTGAAAATTCAAGCGTCTCAGACGGCGAAACGCCGTTTGCGACAACCGTCCAAGGCGTCTTAAATTATTGGGACGCTTTGGACGGTTACGGCGGCGGACGGCATGGGACGGGCTTTTGAACGCCCGACGAAACGTCCAAGACGGTCCGAACGGCATAACAAACGCTCGGACGCGTCTAGATTGGCACTTTAGACGCGTCCGGTCGGACGTTCGGGACGTCCGAGACGGCGTCTGAAAGCGGGCAGCCGGACGCTCCCGCGCTTCGTCGGGCGGCCCCCCCGCTGGGAACAGACGTCTCTGCGGACGGACCAGACGCCGATTGCGACGGACGTAAATGACGTAATCCAGGCTGCTGGGACGGATCGGACGCCGATTGCGACGGGCATAAACGGCGTAATCCAGGCCGCTGGTACGGGCGGTAGCCTCCACCACGCCTTCCCACGGGGGGTACAGATCGTAAAATTCGACAGAAAATGGAATGAAAGGCCAAGAGGCAGTCATCGCTATATTATTAAAGGTTAATATCTGGGCCAAACTCCTAGCAAAATATTTTTTTCTTCAAGACACAGTTTTAGTTAGTCAGGCAGTACGGTAGAAACTCATAACGGGCCGGTGCATTTAATTTGGAACGTGCGTAGACGGCTGCCTGGACGCCGTTTCTGACGCCGTCCGGTCACGGCTATAATTTTATGGCATGTTGGGACAAGCGTTGCCACATACCAAACAAACAAATATTCAGCCAGGCAGTGGAAGACCACCCACGACCGGGCCGTCAGGTTTAGTTAAAATCAAACGCAACTTGAACAAATTTCTTCGTAAATTCAGACATACTTCGCGGCGTTTGATAAACTTTGCTACATGTATGAAATTCAATCCGACCTTCAATCGTGTCCGCGGCTCTTTGTGCCGCCGTGCCGCCCGCACATCATAATGGACGAGTCCACATAACATCAAGGGTGAATACAGGACGTTTTATAATTCTCTATCGTACATTTTAATCACAATAGTCTTAATTAAAGACTGGATACATTGTAAATGTGCAATACATTTTCTACAAAGCTCATATGTCATTTTTATTTCGCGGTAGCGAAACAAATTCGTCTGTTTCATAAGTTCCCAACCCCTAGTAGTTGGGAGGGCCGATTTCATTGACAGCAAAATCGGTAGGTGCTATCTCATTATCTGTTGTCTAAATCTACATTTTAACAGCATTATCATTCTTAATCGAAACCACAGATATTTTTTACAAGTATTTTACAACGTGTTCATAAGTCTTTTTATTTTGTGGCATCAAAGTAAGATCCTAAATTTTATCATTCCTTTGCGTATGTGGGGAGGGCACCGAAACTTTGCAACCGTCGTCGGCAAACTTTGCAACAACATGTTGTACAAAAATAAGAATAAAATGAGTATTCACTTACCGGTGCCAGCAAAGTATCGACAGTCAGCTAACGGAAGGACGCTGCTTCTTTTGACGGCATCTGTGATTTCTCCTGTCCGTTACGTTTCACAGTTGCTTCAGGTAAGTAGTATGATTTATCCCACTTGTCGGCGCACGACAAATAATTTTTGTACATTCTTTTTTAGTATAAATAACGAATAAAGTCATCGCCGTAAACCCAACCTCAGCACAATGTCGTAGAAACATCAACTGCTACTTCTAGACGTGATGTCCTTGGTCTAAAAGTAAGCAAAATTTTAACAAACAGACATAAAATCCACAGAAATAGTCACCTTCTGAACATATGTCCTGCAACCGCCGGATTGTTCAACGGTCTGAAATTCGAATTCACCCGCTGAAATTGGCGCATGTGCAGAAGTTAAAACGTCATGTTTCCCGTGGGGATAAGGACAGACGCAAGCCGTCTGAGGGCGTCGGGTTCCTAAGTATTTTATAGCCCCATCAGTGGCCGTCTCAGACGGCCGTCTCAGACGTCTTTCAGCCGTCTGGGCGTCCAACAAAAAAACGGACAGAACGGCCCGGACGCTCACGATGTGTTCGCGGCCGTTTCTGACTGCAATGGACGCGTCCAGAGAGTTTGAAACGCGCTCAGACGCCTTTGGACGCTTGTAGACGCCGTCTTAGCCGTTTCGGACGCTTGAATTTTCACAGAGGCAGCCATACAGTCAACGCAAACTTGAACACTTTTCCATTGTGATTCTTATGTAACGCTAGTTCACCATTATCTGCGGGGTAACCTATATCCGTTGTTTTTCAAAATAGTATATTTAGGCACATCTAGTCGACGGGTTGTAGCTTTAAACTGCAATCTACTAAAAATATTGAAATTGCAAACCATGCAATATTTGTCAACGTGATATCCCCAAATACCCTGTTTTTTAAAAGCGACGGATATAGGTTACCCAACGGATAGAAATAAAGGTGAACTAGCGTTATGCCTGAAGGATATGGAAACAAAACCAAATAGAATCATGTACTAGGTTATCTGTGGATAATTGATTTTTCACCCATGATTAACCCCAGAGATAAGGATATAGGAGCCTGTTGTCCATCAACTCTACCCAGCTCTCCTCCTAGGGTGTGACTGATTACCAGGAATCACAAGAGGCACACATAAGAATCATAGTCTATTCCAGTCTATATACAGTGTACTATAGTATTAGTAACTGTCCATTCCCACCAGCAGGAGGGTGTATAGTTACTAAAGAGGTGGTAGTTACAACAGATTAAATGCTGGTGGTTTTTCAATGGCTCGTTTCTAATGATGGTCCTTATCTTTTATCATTCAAATTAGTCATCAATCTCGACTCAAATCTTTTGTAACATTCAATTTGAAAGAAGACACTAGCGTTATATAGCGTTATAGCGTTTGTTAAGTGAATATAAAGCTCACTGATCATTAAAAAGATGTGACTTTTTAATGCTAGCTTAAACCGCTGACCTCCTTTGTAAATCATTTTCTTTTATAATGCACATTGGGATAGAAAACAGTGAATTATATTAACATGGCCATAAACTAGGCCTCCAACTGCCCAAGGCCACTGGCTGGTACAAAACTGGGGCAGGCTGCAATTAGATGGCTGCGTGTATGCAAGGAGGTTCAGTAGATGGAAGGATGTTTTGGAAAGACATAAGTCAGACTCTGTATGTCAATCATTTCATACCTGCCTCCCACTGTCCACTCCAAGGCCACTGGCTGGTATAGAACTGGGGCAGGCAACAGTATGGATGGATGTGGAGGGACTTATAGTAATAGCTTTTAGGACGGTCAATGCATAAAGGTGCAGGATAAAGTCTGTACTTTGTCAGTACCTATGATCAGATTTAATGCCATACATTGTATGTTCAGAAAGAACCATTATAATTATGGAAATGTCCCATGAAGCAAATAGAGATCTCAAGATACTCATGAAAAATCTCAAGATTGTCTCAAAAGATCTCAGGATCTAGCACATAGATTTTTTGAATAAATCTGAAGATTTTTCGATTTTTAATGATCCGTTGCACCCAAACTTGCACTTTCTACCCTTGCTATTGCAGTAGACTAACGGAGTGGTAAAATAATATCATTAGCTGTCAGTGTCACATTGTATACATCTAACCAAATGACATGTTGTCTACATTTTTATGTAGATTGGATAAGTCGATTGAACCCCTATCATTTCAGGGTTTGTGATGAAAATAAATAGACTCAAGTGGCCAGTAATTTGTATTTTATCCAGTCGTAATCTGCTCAGCTGTCATCCTTGCTGAATTAAGTGGCCTGGAGTTCAGAAACAATCAAGTACATTAGTAAGAGATTGAATGAAGTCGAATGTATTAGTGACAGTTACGTTCTTTTAATGCTAAAATTAAAGGTGAATGATAGTTCATTGCTTTTTTCTGGATGGTTAACTCTAATGTTATTGTATGATTTATGATATTTTAAAAGTACGATTTCCTATTTTCCTCTCTTTTTCTGTAAGAACCCATTTTTTAGGGAGACATGTCTTCACTACTAGAACTGTGAAATCCTTTCAGCCGGCCCAAATAATATTCCTCCTCTGCTGGTGTCCTTCTCGATGTAATCAAATGGCGGAGTCCCCCATAATCCCTTTTGACTAGTTAGGGGTAACCGTTGGGATGGCCAGGGACTCTATCCTCGATATTTCATTAAGTTCCGAGGTGATTTTTGCCCCTGACTCGATTGAAACGTTTGATGTCTCAAGATGACCGTAACTCCTTAAGTTTATGTCTTGAAGTAGTTACGTGTACAGCATGGATGGAGGAAATACCGTAAAATGCATTTAAATTTTCAAGGCTTTAATTTCGCGAAAGCAGGAAAATGGAGTGTTTGTGGTAAGGCTTTGACTTCGCGGTAGCGCCATACACTGTAATAGTCACATATTGTTATGGAAAAAATGTTTCAGTTTGCGGTGAAGCGGCCTCACAGAATCTGTGAACGTAAAACTGCCACGAACATTTCTGCATCGATGAAGGTTAGACATCCGGGTAATAAGATACCAAAAAGCAGTTGCTCGATTTTCGAGGCTGTCAGACGTTCCAGACAGCAAAGAAAAATTTCACTATCTTTCGTCAGTGACACTGGAGAGATCTTGAAGAAACTGCTTCTTTTATTGTGGAAACGTTTCGGCATTTACATTTATTCGATTGATTCCGAGAAGACAATCAGACGATTGAACGCCGTCCACACGGCCGGTAATTAATTGCACAGACTCAATGAAGACATGTCTGGCCGAGATGAGGTGTCCAAATTAAGCCTGCGTCGATGTGTAACGGACTGGGAGGGAGGCTTTGCCAATATGTACTTTGCTAGGGATTCGATCAATAAAAACGTCATTGAAGCTAACAACCAGACACAAGAGCATCTTAGTTCCGGTAGCTAAATAAGCCTTTTCATACGAGACATGTAATAATTGGCTTTGGCTGTCACTCATAGGCAGGGAAGAAGCTTATTATGATAGGGAAATTAAAGAAAGGCACCGAATCAGACAATAAAAATTGTCTCTGGTCTTCACAGTCGATAATTGATGTAGACTCAATGAAGACATGTCTGCCCAAGATGGGGTGTCCAAATTAACTCTGCGTTGATGTGTAACGGACTGGGAGGGAGGCATTGCCAATATGTATTTTGCTAGACATAGAAATCAATGAAAAAGTCATTGGGGCTTAAGCAGTTGGGCAGACACAGGAGCCTCTATGTTCAGATAGCTAATACTAAGTGTATTGAATTTCATACTATTACTAGACAAAGTGACTGTAACCATTGGCTTTGGCCATCACAGGCAGGCAAGAAGCTAATACTAATTATATTATATAATTTATTTAATTATATCACATAATTTATAAAGAAAGAAATTCACTGAATTATACAATCAAAAAACTATTAGTAACTAGTCTGTACACATGTCTTCATTGACTCAACAAAATCAATCTTCGACTGTACAGACCAGGCAATGATTGTCTCATTCAGTTAATCATTATCTTTAGTTTTCTTAGTATGTTATATGTCATATAACATTAATCATAGCTTCTTCCCTGCCTCTGACCGCCAAAGCCAATAATAAAACTAGACTTAGTATATGAATCATTTTAGCTAACTGAACTAACATGCTCCTCACGGTGTCTGGCCAACTGTTTAAGCCCCTGACTCTTTCATTGATTTCTACACTTAGCCATTAACACATATTGACAACACATTTCTCCCAGTCCAGACTCCGTTACACATCCATGCAAAGTTAATTTGAACACGCCGTCTTCGGACTCTAGACAATCAATTACCAACTTTAGGAGATGGTGTGCCCAAATTAACTCTGTGTCGAGGTGTAACGGACTCAGGGAGGGATGCGTAGCCAATATGTATTCTTCTGGACAGGTGTAGAATTCAATGAACAAGTCATTGAAGCTAACAGCCCAGACACACTAGCTTCAAGTAGTTACGGTAGCTAATAACCCTATTCATACTACTAGATGACTGTAATCATTGACTTTGACCATCATAGGCTATAATATATTATATAACTTAACAAAATTAGGGAAAATCACTGAATCAGACAATCAAATGACAGGTCTGCAAAGTCGATAATTGATTGACATGATTGTGTAGAGTCGATGAAGACATGTTTGGGAGATCCAAATTAACTCTGCTTCGATGTGTAACGGACTCAGGGAGGGAGGCGTAGCCAATATAGTTCTTCTGGTGTAGAAATCAATGAACAAGTCATTGAAGCTAACAGCCCAGACACACTAGCTTCAAGTAGTTGCGATAGCTAATAACACTATTCATACTACTAGATGACTGTAATCATTGACTTTGGCCATCACATTTAGCAGGGAAGAAGCTATGATTATATCATATAACAAAGAAAATTACCGAATTAGACAATTAGTAATTCAACTGAAAAGACACTCACTGAATCAGACAGTAAAATGCCTGTACAGTCGGTAATTGATTTTGTTGAGTCGATGAAGACATGTTTGGGAGATGGGGTGTTCAAATTAACTTTGCGTCGAGGTGTTACGTCTTGGAGGGAGGTGTTGCCAACATGTATTTTGCTAGGGTTTTGATCAATAAAAAAGTCATTGAAGCTAACAACCAGACACAAGAGCATCTTAGTTCAGGTAGCTAATAACCCTATTCATACTAGACATGTAATCATTGACTTTGGCCATAACAGGCAGGGAAGATTATTTAAGGTATGATTATACATGTATCACATATTGATAACTTAAGAAAATGATTCACTGAATCAGACGATCAAAATTGCCTGGTCAATGCAAAGTCAGTACTTGATTTTGTTGAGTGAATGAAAACATGTTTGGGAGAAGGGGTGTTCAAATTAACTCTGCGTCGATGTATAACACTTTTATTAACAGACTGGGAGGGAGGCATTGTCAATATGTATTTTTCTGGTATATAGAAATCAATGATCGAGTCATTGAAGCTAACAGCCCAGACACACTATAGCTAGCTTCAAGTAGTTACGGTAGCTAATAACCATATTCATACTACTAGATGACTGTAATCATTGACTTTGGCTGTCACAGGCAGGGAAAAAGCTATGATCATGTAACATTAAGAAAATTACCGAATTAGACAATCAGTAATTCCACTGAAAAGACGCTCCCTGAATCAGACAGTAAAATGCCTGCAGTCGGTAATTGATTGTGCAGAGTGAATGAAGACGTGTTTGGGAGATGGGGTGTTCAAATTAACTTTGCGTCGAGGTGTTACGTCTTGGAGGGAAGCCTTGCCAATATGTATTTCTCTGGTGTAGAAATCAATGAAATAGTCATTGAAGCTAACAGCCCAGACATAGGAGCATCTTTAAGTTTCGTTAGCCAAATTAGCCCATTCATACTAGACGTGTAATCATTGGCTTTGGCTGTCACTGACTGGTAACGAAGAAGCTCAGTATGATTATATCATATAACGTGAGAAAATTAGAGACAATCACTGAATCAGACAATCAAATGCCTGGTCTTCACAGTCGATAATTGATTGTATGCAGTCAATGCAGACACGTTAAGGCTAGGGTCACAATTGGCCCGGTGCCCGTCAGGGATGTAGCCCCGGCCGGGCTCTGAAGTCGGGCGGACACCGGCTGTTTACCGGCGGTCGTGGTCACAATCAAACGTTGCCTTCGCGCTGCCCCGTGGGGGTCCCGGAGTGTTCCGGCGGACACCCCGTCATTTTTCTTTAAAAAATTTCCACATTCCTAGGTTCGTCTCCGGCAGACACCCGTCAGATGTTCTGACGGTGTCCTGTAGTCACCCCTGCGGGGTCCGACAGGGTAACGTTTGTCTCTCACAGCCCGGTGGGGCAGTTGTAGGGTCCCTGCCGCATGCCCTGCGAACAACGGCAGGGAACCAGGCAGGCTCCTGGTGGGCACTCTTTAAGGGGTATAAAAACAAGCATTGCCTGCATTCACTTAAGGTAGTACATCATTGAACTTGGAGTACTGGTGCGGTACGTCGGGGTCCGTTCACTGCGGCACGGTTTTTTTCGCCAACTTTTCCTCGCACTCGCACTGACGTGCGGCACTGTTACGTTTCTAACCTAAACTAAATAAACATGTTATTGGAATTTTTAATGTCGGCGGATGACTTGCCAAACTGTTGAGGCCTATATTTTTATATTTGTAAAACGAAAAAAAAATGGCTTATGGGTCCGAATGACTGCAAGTTTGGCGTTCCGTCGGCCAATTGCAGAGGAAACGTCCTTCTTCAGCCAAACATCTTTCTTCAGCTTGTTTCTATAGTCTGGGGTTGTAATATCGTAAAAAACATAGAAGCTTTCTATGAAGGAGGCTATCTGTTCGTCCTGCTTCTCAGTGATGCAGCCTATTATGTGGTCTGTTGCGTGGTGTGTTGTCCTATCCCCCTCTGTTCAGCCCTTGTCTGCAGAAGTTTCTGTTGCTGAATTCTTCCGCCTGCCTAGTGGGCTAAGGGCTGTTTCCCCTGGTCTTCTCCTTTCCCTTGGTATAGCGCTATGCACTTAACTCCACTGTAATACGAGAACTGTGTGATACGTGTAAGTTCACGGCTATTGTCCTTTCACGTGATCTGTGACGTCACATATTTGACCCGGTGTTACGAATTACACACTTTTATTCCGTAAACCTGGTCTTTGACGTAACGAATTTATTCCGACAGACTGCCGGCAACCGGAGGGGTCCCTCTCGGTGTTGTCACGATTAGGTCGCGGGGTGGTTGTACGAGCGGGTCCCTGGTTCATTTTAACTCAGACTTAAATTGAACCAGGGTCCCGGCCGGGCCTCAAAATACCCCGGCAGCCGCGAGTGTCCCACAGGGCAACGCAGGGGTCACGCCCGAAAGTGCCAAAAAACAGCCCGTGAATTGCCCGGCAAGGCCCCTTTTTCGAATTGTGACCTAAGCCTAAGCAGATGGGGGGTGAGAGACTGACGGACTGGGAGGGATGCTTTGCCAATATGTATTTCTCTGGTATAGAAATCAATGATCGAGTCGTTGAAGCTAACACACTTAGTAACAGCCAACACAGTCCTGAGTGTATTACTTTTCAGGTAGCTTAAGCCTGTTCATAGTTTAATCATTGGCTCTGGCTTTCACAGACAGAAACATGCAGGCTGGGAAGAAAATTTTCAAACTAGATCTCTGAGTTTCATCAGGTTGATAAATCTGTGGTGAACAAAGAAAATTAAAATCAATTGGACAATCAGATACCTGATCTATATACAGTTGATAATTAATTGCGTGGCATCAGTGAAGTCGTGACGGGAGATGGGATGTCCAAATTAACTCTACATAGACGTGTACAAGGGACTGGCCGTAGAAATCAATGAACGAGTCAACAGCCCTGGGAGACATGGGAACAAAGTGTCAGGATTCAAACCTTACACACAAGTTACAGTATGGTCTCCAGGTTGACATCTTGAAAAGGTTAATATTGAACTGTAAATAGTGTAATAATTCCAACACCAAAATTGGACTCACCCAAATTTTACAGCACTGAACAGCACGTCTTTGTCAAGGAATGAACAGTCCACTGCTGTTGTGACATCACGTTAGTATGCAGATAGAACACGTGACTCAGTAAGCAGTGGATCATACGTTGCAGGAAGCCTATGGCGCCCACCGTCTCTGTTCATGGTTGTAGTCAGCTCTGATGTAGATGTTGAAAAGATGGTAGTAACTTGTTGTGTCAATCTCTTATGATTTTATATTCTTATCTAATCTTTATCTTACAATTGTTTTCAGGCCCGAGATGAGTGGACCACGTACGTGGACACGCTGAGGACCCTGGGATTGCGAGTGATCACCATTCCCGCCGATGAGGAGTGCCCGGGATGCGCGTGCGTGGCGGACACCGCCGTGGTGGTTGATGGGATAGCATTCGTTACGCGGCCGACCAATCCCGACCGCAGGAAAGAGGTGATGATGGATATCAACTTTTTCATTATCACTTACAATAGACCAATATCAAAGCTGTTCAATCATATGCAATTCTTCCTAAGCAGGGACATCCAATGGAGAGACCGCCTGTCTGGATGTACCCTGCTTTCTCAACCGTCACCCTTAGTTCCTGTGGGCGTCGCCACAAACCAGCTGTCAGCCAATCAGAGAATAGACCTTTCAGTTTTCAAAAGGGATCTCACATACATAAGGATAAGCTCAATAATATCTGGTCAGGAACTAAGGGTGATGGTTGAAAAAGCAGGGTTACCCGGTTTCGCCGGTTGGATGTCCCTGCATAGGATGATGAATCATGGAGACATTGTTCCTCAAACAGGGGGTTTACTTGCAGGGTTCTAGCTAGTGCATTTTAGCGTAGTGGGCCACTACGTTAAAATTTGTGACCCCTACGCTAAAATAAGGGCCACTACGCTAAAATTTGTGACCCCTACGCTTAAAAATAAGGGCCACTACGCTAAAATTTGTGACCCCTACGCTAAAATAAGGGCCACTATGCTACTTTTTAACTAGTGTAGTGGTGCTTTGCTGTCATTTGCTTGTTCAACAATGACTGATAAATGTCTGAACAATGAAAAATGATGATTTGCCACTCAAAACTGACCCCAAAATCCTAACTTTTAACTCTACATCTTCAAATCTCACTGTGGAAGGACCAAGACCCCCCCTTCCACACCAATCTCCTGATTAGTCGCTTTGCTACCATGCCATTCCCACTACGCTAAAATAAAATCCTGACTAGAACCCTGACTTGTTTGTAAATGGTGTTTGATAGGATCGGTCTGAGACTTTTCAGTAGAACCAAAAAATACATTTGTTATGGCCTAACCTGAAAGGACACCAAGTTTACTGCTGACAGAATGCCAAGGTCTCCATAATCCCCAATCTTCAGTAATTGCTCGGGGATGAATTTGTGCTCAAACTGCCGTCATTACCGATGGGCCTAATCGCCGGGCTGTTCTGCCAGCTTTCCTCCGCTAAATCAACATGGTTGCTTAACTTGCTTTAAACAAGAAAGGCTCGAAATAGCACTACCATGTTAGTGCATGTGAAATTGGAGCTGTGCAGGTATTTCTGGTGTCTACCTGGTACCATTGCAGCTATTTTTTTCTTTTTCACATACTTTTCTCATTTTAAGTTTGTTCATGCACAGTGTCAGACTATGAGGTACATGTGTTTAAAAGAGTTCTGTTTTGACATGTTGGCTTTACAATATGTCTTGTCAAAATCCAAGAATCTACAAGTAAAATTGCTGTGCCCTGAAGGACAAATAGAATTGTTATGGCATAAAGGACACCAAGTTTACTGCTGACAGAATGCCAAGGTCTCCATAATCCCCAATCTTCAGTAATTGCTTGGGGATGAATTTGTGCTCAAACTGCCGTCATTACCGATGGACCTAATCGCCAGGCCGTTCTGCCAGCTTTACTCTGCTAAATCAACACGAATCTTGGCTTATAACAAGCAGGGATCGAAATAGCACTACCATGTTAGAGCAGGTAACATTGGAGCTGTGCAGGTATTTCTGATGTCTACCTGCACCTAACCTGCACTGGTCCATGTAATGGTCACTTTTATCCGTTGGGTAATCTATATCCGTTGCTTTTAAAAACAGGATATTTTGGGACATCACGTTGACGGACGTTAGTTTCAAATTGCAATATTTTCAGTATATTGCAGTTTAAAACTACCACCTGTTGATTTGATGTGCCTAAATACCCTATTTTTAAAAGCAACGAAATATAGATTACCCAACAGATAAAGGTAAACTAGCATTAATTTTAGTATGATCCATACTTCCTAAATTCAGAGTGGTGCAGGTAAAATTTGTCTGGTGCAGTTAACATTGCAGGTATGCAGAAAAAAGTATTTCAAGCCCTGAAAGGGTTCTGAGAATGGTCTGGAATTGCCTTCCCTGAGTGGGTAAAATTGTCAATTAGAGTGTTGCTATACTTCCTAAATTCAGAGTGGTGCAGGTAAAATTTGTCTGGTGCCAGTAATAATTTGCAGGTATGCATAAAATAGTATTTCGAGCCCTGACAAGGGTTCTCCGAATTGCCTTCCCTGAGTGGGTAGAATTGTCGATTAGAGTGTTGCTATACTTCCTAAATTCAGACTGGTGCAGGTAACATGGCAGGTATGCAGAAAAAGTATTTCAAGCCTTGACAAGGGTTTTAGAATGGTCTGAAATTGCCTTCCCTGAGTGGTTAGAATTGTTGATTAGAGTGTTGTTATACTTTCTAAATTCAGACTGGTGCAGGTAACATGGCAGGTATGTAGAAAAAAAGTATTTTAAGCCCTGACAAGGGTTCTCCGAATGGTCTGGAATTGCCTTCTTTGAGTGGTTAAAATTGTTGATTAGAGTGTTGTTATACATCCTAAATTCAGAGTGGTGCAGGTCAAATTTGTCTGGTGCAGGTAACTTTGCAGATATGCAGGAAAAAAGTATTTTGAGCCCTGCAAGGTCTGGAATTGCCTTCTTTGAGTGGGTAGAATTGTCGATTAGAGCGTTGCTACGCTGCAGAGGAGTTGGTGATTACACAGACTGCCTCCAGCCTTTACTCTGACTTATTTATACCCAACTTTTACAGCAACAACATTGAGTGAAGGGGAGATTCATTAATGTCCTAGTAGTGGGCCAAGGCCAGGGGGTGTTTCACAGCCTTTACTCTATATATAGAGACTTTTACAGCAGCAACATGGCTGAAGGGGAGATTCATTAATGCCTTAGTAGTGCGCCAAGGCCAGGGGGTGTTTCATTGATACCACAGCTAGGGTGATGATGCACTTGAACATAATCTTTGATTTTGAAAGGTAATGAAAATACAATTTGAATGAACAAAAGATATCTACCTTTTATAAGATTTTAAAATCAGAAACATTTTTCATTTCATTTCAGCTTTCTTAAAAACATGTAAATTGAAATGAATTAGCCATTATTGACTTGTCACCGAATACACAGAATTGTAAAATGATCTGACTTCTAAAGGGAATACTAGCTGGAAAGGTCATAAAATAAATGGTCCCCTAAATTACAAAACGTCATTGACAGCAGTTCTAAGCACTTGTACATTTTTGTATGTTTAAGTTGTTAAGTTGACTAAGTGTTTGTTTTACCATTACCCTGCGTAAGTGAGCATGTTGGAAACAGTGGCAGGTGAAGGGTGATTAGGAGAAGTGTTTATAACAACAATCTTTGGTTGGTAGGTGGCTCTGATTTTCAAGTGGGTCTGGGAGGTGAAAGTTAAGTTTTTGAAGTAGGACCACAAATTAAGATGTTTTACGATCCTAGCTGTAATCTCAGCCCAGGTCTCAGTCAGGCTCTTCTACCTGCATTTTATACTTGAAGATACATGTAGTATGAAATTATAAGCATCTGTTAAAGCAAAAATTAAAACAAGAAAACACTGAGAGCCAAGAGAATGAAGGAAACAAACACTGAATTATTGAAGAAAAAAAATTGTTGAGGACTTACTTAAACTAAAACTTCTGATCAGGTAGAAAGAAAAGAGATTAACTGAACTGATTTTTACTGTGACAATAAATTCATCATCATCATTGTTTCAGATGCGCTTTCAACAGTAATTTGTGAAGGAGAAAGGAGCATACCTTGAACATCTCAAAAAAACATTTTAAAAATTCATTTGTTTGTTTGTTTGTTTCCCCAGTTGAAGGCAATGAAGGAAGTGCTGGAGGAACAGCTGGGGGCGGGGAATGTGGCTGAACTGAGGGACATCTCAAAAGCATTTTAATAATTTGTTTGTTTGTTTATTTGTTTATTTGTATGTCTGTTTCCCCATGCAGCTGAAGGCAGTGAAGGAAGTTCTGGAGGAACAGCTGGGGGCGGGGAATGTGGCGGAACTGAGGGATATCGAGGCTACGCTGGACGGCAGGGACGTGCTGTTCACTGGTGAGTCACATGGGGGCGCTGCTGTTCAGATTATGACTAGAATACTATCAAGAAGAAGTACTTTACGTCAATGAAGACTAGACATCCAGGTAATAAGATACGCCAAAAAGCAGTTACTCAGGCAACTGGATATGGTTTTGGAAATGGTCAGACGTTTCAGACAGCCATCCGGTGTCTTCAAGTCATCAGTGACACTGGAGAAAGATGTGAGAGAGATCTTGTTGGAAAACAGGATTCATCCTAACTGTGAATTAACGAAGAACAATATTCACATGATAAAAACATCTTATATTGCTGTTGTTTTTCAGGCAGGGAGTTTTTCGTGTGAGTGACGGAGAGCAACAACAACGCGCCGCAGAGCCCAACCTGCAGGCTGCCTAGCAAGAAGAAGGAGAAAACCGCTCCAAAGAGCGATATTCACATGATAAAAACATCTTATATTGCCGTAGTTTTTCAGGCAATCAGAATGTCAAGCTGGCACCTTATATGCTGAAATGCCTGCAGGACCATGCATGCAGCGGACAAGGCACAGTGGAATGGGATGTACAAGGACATTGATGACGACACACACTGATTTGGTGTGCCGATGACAGTTCTGCTCGATAAGAACTGTACATTTGCACCTAAGACCAGTACATATTATTATTATTATTGTTTTTCAGGCAGGGAGTTTTTCGTGCGAGTGACGGAAAGCAACAACAACGCGCCGCAGAGCCCAACCCGCAGGATGCCCAGCAGGAAGAAGGAGAAACCCGCTCCGAAGAACGACGCCGGCGCCAGGCTCCTTGCACGAGTCTTCCCAGACTTCCAGGTGCGAATTCAAAATACTTTGTTTTGTAGCTACATGTACTACCTGTGTGTGAAAGAACGTGCAAACAATGCACGTCAAACGTGGTGGAAGACGAAACACATTTGATGTCAAACTGCTCTTTCTACGATCACGAAAGAAAAGAGCTGTTTGAAGAGACCACCAAATTCCACCCAAACTTCTTTACATTCACTGACAACAAGAAACCAATTCTCCTTCTAACATCAGACACATAATGGAAAAGGTGGGATCTTTCGTCTTCCACTGTCGTCGAAAAAGGCATCGAACCCAATAACCCAGGATCTAGAATTAGCTTTTACTAGTTTTAGACGAGATTAGACACTTGTGATATTGTTTTCAGCCCACGGGCAAGAATTTGCAATAAACTTTACATTTCGTAGTAATGTCTTTTAACTTGTAATACCAATTACAAATAACATAACATGTAGGTCAGCAAGTTTCAGTAGCAGGGTATAATTCTACATGGAGGTAGATATCACATTATTCTGAGTGCCTCCTGATTGGTTGTTTGTTGACATCCCTGTTCATCCAGAGTAACCTGTCCATACATGGCAGGGCTTGACATAGCCACTAGATATCACATTATCCCAAGTGCCTGCAGAGTTGCCTGGCCATATACAACATGTATGGTAGGGTATACATCATATTACCATGAGAGCCTCCTAATTGGTTGTTTGTTGCCTAGGTGACATCCCTGTACATCCAGGGAGACCGCCCCCTGCAGTTACCTGTCCATATCAGGTTACTCTATTCACACTGTGATTGGTTGTTACCTAGGTGACATCCCTGTACATCCAGGGAGACCGCCCCCTGCAGAGTTACCTGTCCATGGCAGGGCCTGACATCATCGCAGCAGGGGAGGGGGAGGACGCTCAGAGGGTCATCGAAGTAAATCTTCAAGTTACTCTACAAAATAACCTGAAGTTTTAATTGAAGGAAAACTGTCAATATCTTTTAGAAGTAGTATTTGGTGTTCTATATCATGTTTTCTGTTTTGATAGAGGAATGATGCTTAGAGTGTTATCAAAGTAAGAACTTATCCTGTAAAACAACCTGTAAAACATTGACAATTTTGATGTTTGTGAAAGCTTTGAAGAATCTTTACATGATTGCATACCGGTGCCTTGGTCATGATAACACTTAATATGGGTGTTCCAGACTAGTCTGTATTCATCATACAGGTTTCTACCTTTATTATAATCACAAAGGCTTCATTAATATGATTTTAACACGCTTTTAGGGCACCAATGTGCCGCTGGCTAAATTCGAATACCAGACTCTAATGTTGGAATTGATGTTCTTACAATTTTTGTTGTTTAAGGACAATTAATTTTAGCAACCCTTAAGGCCATTGCATTAAAATTCTCCAGTCTATGTATCTCACAGTGTGTTTTATTTTCTACCTTATCACAGCAAATCATTGAGAAGGCAGAGTACAAGTACAAGGTGCTGTGTCTACCCGAGGACTCGGCGGTGGACTGTGTGTTTGTCAATGGCTCTCTGGTGCACAGAACTCAGGAGGAGATTCCTAAAAGCACAGAGGTGGGGTTAATGATAGTTAATGTGTTTGCAAATGGAGTAAAAGTACAAAAAGTACAGGGAGGTAGAGTGCATGTAGCACCATTCAAAGAATCTGGAATACTATGAGTTAAATCACTAAAATTACATTGCTTTTGACCAGACCTCTGTCCTTTTTTAGGGCTGATGTTGTTGGTAGTTTACACAGTCCTTCTTGACAGTGGTTTTAGCAGACTTTAGCGACAACAAAATCCTGAAAGATTCTTAAGACGATTAAAAGCATTCTGTTGAGAAGGACAAACTTCTAAGTTAAAAGGAAACATCCATCGAATGGCAGCACAGCAGAACACAGAATTCAGCACCTTGGACATGTCCAGTGTCTGTTGTTGGAAAAAAAACTTTGTTGTCAGAAATCTCTGTGATAGCAGACTCCATCCTTAGAATTACAGATTGTAACGGAATGAACATTTTACATTTTAAAACTCTTCTATACTAGGATCGATATCACCTTTCTGTTTCTTTCTCTCATTATTCTACAGGTCATCGAGGCTAAACTTGCTGACCTGAAGAAGGTGATCGTGTCAAACTCGGAGCTGGCCAAAGTTGGGGTGACCCTCAGCGCTCTCACAGTCTTTATCTAGAGTTAGTCAGCAAATGTTTACAGTCAGACCTGTTCAAGAAGATCTCTCCATGGGCTGATCAAATCTATGTAAAGAGGTGGTCACTATAGACATGATTCTTAAGGCTTGTGTCAATGGAAAAAATGTCTATCAGATCATCAAAAAGTGGTCACATTGGGCAGGTGGTCCTAATGTAAAGGTGGTTGGTCAGTTGTACAGGTTTGACTGTATGACACGTTATAGCCTTGCTCCCCAGGCATTGGGGTGGTCTCTAAATGACTACATTCCATACCACAGTGGGGCCTAACCAATGCCTGGGTAGCGACGTAAGCTAACACAGACCTGTTTCATGGTTTTACCTTGATGATTTCATTCTTATTCCTGTTTTCCCATATCTGCCATTTTGCTCCGTTTGCCATTCGTTCTGTGCCAAATGCCTGTGTCAATTTTGGCAATGTCATACCATTCAAGTACATGTACTTAGTGTACTTATGCTGTCAAAGTTGACAGAGACAAAGAAACCTTTTCCTGATCACTGGAAGATTACAAAACTGCTTTAAACAAAGAAAATGCAGCAAAAATAGGACTTAAAACAGGGACAGGATAGATGAAATATACATATATGTATGTCAGCTGTCTTGTCTAAATTGAGATCTGGACTTGGCAAGTACTTGAAAATATTCAGTCTTTCTTGGTGCTTGGAAACCCATGCCTTTGGTGCACACCATATTTGAACAGAGTTTGTTAGGAGTGTAGTACTAAATGATGAAACAGGTCTATGACCCTTAGCATGAAAGTTCATCTGTGTTGGTAAATGACATTGTGGAAAAAAACTAAACTTTACGTAACCAACACCAAGTTAG
>NC_049986.1:19994858-19997990 GCF_000003815.2 Branchiostoma floridae | reverse complement strand
CTCTGCTGCAGTCCTGTGTCCCTGACGTCAAGTCCGGAAGCTACAGCAGACGGGTCCATTTTGTGAACAAGGCTGACGAAATCGGCTGAAAATTTGGGGTAAGTCCCAATCTAACTTGGTGTTGGTTACGTAAAGTTTAGTCTTTTCCACAGGTCTATGACTTGTTAAGGTATCCACAGTAAAGTTAGAGGTTGTTTGGAACCCAAAAGATGTCGTTAATGGTGAAACAGGTCTATGATCTGTTCAGGTATCCACAGTGAAATTAGTTAGACATGCACATGGAGCTGTGTAGGCTGCTGTGAGATAGTCATTGGTCACGTTTTGACGTAGTAATAAGAGTTTATTGTGTGGACTTTGCTATAAATGTGACACAAAACGCTGCATTTAATATCACCTAGTAAGATAAAGTGTGATTTGAAGTGATTATGACATCAAAGGACAACATTTTTGTAATATTATATTCCATCTGCCTACCTACCTAAGCGCTTAGGCCAAGGACTGGCCCTTTGTTCCTCTACGTCAGGACTTTCCAAGTTGCATGGTCCTTTGCACTTGTTTCCACAGACTTAAGACTCAGTCCCGTGTCTTTTGTAATTGGATCCTTCAGCGCCTCGGAGGTCTCCCCCATGGCCTTGGTCTTTTGAATTTCTGGGAGGTCGGCTTTATGGACCAAATGTGTTGAAATGTTTAACATGGACAAGAAATGTTGTATTTTGATGTCATAAACACTTTAAGCCAAGAATGGGAGCTGTGATGTTGAATTGTTGCTAGTGTAGATCTAAAGCTGATGTAGAGGATAGATGTGGAAAATATGCCAAAATTGTTCTTGTTCAAGTTTTAGTTAATGGATGTGTTGGAAAACAAGGGCTTAAGCTTAAAAATCATGGCTGAAATACATGTACCATGGAAGTCTGATCATGTGAAGTTTGACTATGATGTTGGTGTCAAAGTGAATTCTGAGATGTTGAAGATTAGTGTTGTTAGTAGGGGTGGGGACTGGTACAAAACCGTTTTATTTTTCTTGAACCTGTAAATAAAACGGCACTGAATGAAATATGTGGACCAGATTTTGGACCAATTAGAAAAAGAACAGTCACATGTTTGAGGGCTTATCGGATCAAGTAATAACAAGAGCGAGGAAGAGTAGAGTTAAGTTATTTCCACCAAATTTCTAACATACATAGAGGTAGTTAGCCTTGTTTACATGAAGAGTGGGAGTTGGATACTCCACCAAACAGATTCTTTTGTAGCAAAAAGGACCATTGTTTTGAGTTATCACCAATTTGAAAGTTTTCACAAACAGGTCCACATGCAGGTCTGATTCTCTGGACCTGAACCGGACCAGCACCTGAATGTTCTGTACCCGTACCCATCCCTTTACTATAGTTGTTGGCCTTGAACTTGCTGTATTGGCTGTGCTGCTTGATCCAGTTACTGCTGCTTTGAACATTCCGGTTTCAAGACTTAAAACGTTTTGGCATTTTTTGTAATTTTTAGAAACGTCAAACTTTTAACTGAAGTCCACACCAATTTATTTCCTTGTTTGAAGTAGAAATAGATGAAAACAGATGGGAGGAAAACTTACAACATAAACATCCACTCCTTCAAACTGTGTGTACCAAGGTACAGTCATCAGTTTTCAAGGTTATATTTCATTTCAGCATCATTTTTTTTAAATCGGAGAACCAACAAATAAAATTGGTGTGGCCTAAAGAGCTTCTTATGCTCTAATGGCAGAACAAAATATTTCATTATCATGGAAGCTCCACTGTCTTGGTGGTAATCATAGTACAATGCTAAACTTTCTTCTGACCTTTCTGTTGGAAGAAAGTTTAGCATTGTACAGCAAAAGCTTTCCTTTGCCACAATTTATTGAGAAATCCAGCTGAGTCTTACTTGATATTAGGCGATCATTCAAATGAATCTATTCACTATGTCTAGGTATGGAGACTAACTATGGAATGTACATGCAGTTAAAATAGTTGGTTTGTTAATTGGACGATGTTGGCTTGCTGTTGTGAAAAAAGGAAAAGTTGGTGACGTTATGGCTTTGTTGTTGTTTACAAAGAATGGCTTAAACAGCCCTGAGCTTGTGTTTTTAGATGTTTGTTGACAGTGTGGCGGAACACAGAATCATGTTTTGGAAGAGAACAGAATTTGAACCCTGGAAAATGTCTGATGACTTTTTTTTCTTAAGGTTAATGATGTGTGTACGTCATAAAAGTTAAGAATAAGATTGGGATTAATAGAATTATACTACTGATGAATATAAAGATTGGGCTGTATCTCCATTATCAATCAGGCTGCACATGTATCCAGAAATCTAAAAAAAACTAGTGCAGCACCCCCAAGTAGCACCATTAGATATAGGAGTGAATTATACTGGGGTTGCACTGGAGATCCCTTTAACGTTTAACACATTCTTTAAGAGTGGCGGACATATGTGAGCAAAAACATGCCCTTGGCAAAGGTATTAAAAGTGCCATTTGATTCCATCTCTTTTACCAGTTAAAACCTAATATATGTGGTAGATACTGCAGTACCGTCCTACTCTTCCAGGTGGGGTGGTTGCTCTACAGGCATGTATTGGTGCCATGTTTGACATCCACATGAGGCAATCTCAAGTGCATCATCATGATCTTGACAATCAAAATGCAAACCTCCACACAAAATCTGAACATTTGAAAAATACCCTTTATTCCATTTACAAAAATCTATCACTATGGGAATGTTCACAGTATACCCCATGGATACATGTAATTATGTCAGTTGCATATAAAACTCACCTTTAATTCATACAACAGTTAGGACAGGGCTGTTGATAGAAATATATAATACACTGATGATGAATATAACAATCTGTAGCTACAAGTCCTAAAACACTTTACCTAAATATGCAGACGGTACTTTCTTGCCACTGTCTGCCATGGAAAATACAAGTCAAATTTCTGTCCACAGATATTCCAATCAGGATGTCTACCGGTAGAATTGACTAGTACTGTCTGGCAGATCATATAGAGATCCTAATTGCAATAGAGGCTATCTCTGAGGCCACACCAATTTAATTCCTTGAATCTCTGACATTTTCATGTAAAATTCTAGCAAGAGGACAGAAAACAGAAGGCTGGGAGG
>NC_049986.1:19976729-19994531 GCF_000003815.2 Branchiostoma floridae | reverse complement strand
TCGATAAAGGTTAGACATCCATGTAATAAGATACGCCAAATAGCATTATTACTCAAGCAATTGGATATGATTTTCGAAATGGTCAGATGTTTCAGATATTAATTAACATCTGTTATCCAGTGTCATTGATGAAAGATAGTGGATGCTATTTGAAACATCTGGCCGTTTCCAAAATCATATCCAGTTGCTTGAGTTAAAATAGTATATGGTGGATAATAATGATATTGTGATATTTATATTTCGATTATCCTGTGTCACTGACAAAAGATAACGGATTTTAATATGTGAAACGTCTGACCGTTTCCAAAATCATATCCAGTTGCTTGAGTTAAAATACTATACTGCGGTTGATAATGATTGTGATATTTATGTTTCAATCATCCAGTGTCAATGACAAAAGATAAGGGATGTTATGTGAAATGTCTGACCGTTTCCGAGATCATATGCAGTTGCTTTAGTAATTGCTATTTGGCAGATGATAATGATAGTGATATTTAGATTTTTACACATTACATATATAAGCCTTCTCTGTAATACCTGTGTATTATTGGGTATACGTAGATATTCCAGTCTGGCAGAATAAGTGATCGCGATCTCTGTCAACAGATACTCGAATCACTATTTCTTAGTGTATAGAATAACTGATTCTGCCATATGGAATATCTGCCCAGCTATCAATAGTATCATACACAGGTATCACAGGGAAGGCTTAAGGTTGATAGTGATATTCATATTTTTATACATTACAAAAGGGGGAGGGGTTCAGCTAAGCAGGCTGGTCCTTCTTGGTCCCCTTCTGTGGAGGAGGGGAGGAGGAGGCTGCTGTCGGCTCCTTCAGACTCGTGGCTTCCCTCTTCAAGACGTTCAGCAGAGTCTGAGAACTCTCCAAGATCTGTAGAAAACATAGGACAAACATGTACATTGTAGGCCTGGACTTTAATCTACCTTTTATATGAAATGCTTTCCACGCTGCATCTACATGTATGTTCCATTAGCTACATGATATGCAAATATTAATGTATCTGTTCAAACCTCAAGTGTAGCAATAGCACCAGCCATTTTTTATATGTAAAAGAATTCTTAGATTGAGAATTTTTTTGGGGATACAAATGTACTTCTGGGAAAATAAGTAAAACTAATTTCTGGAATGATGTGTACAGTGTAGTTACTACATTTTGTATGGACAAGACCTTTATCAAGACTTTCATCGTAATATACATGTATGCAACATTCTAATCACAGAATTACTAGTAAAAGATAAAAATGAACATATGGGAAGCTGGACATTGTAAAAAGAAGAAAAACAAGATTAACACAAACCAAAAATTTGAAGAAAATTCTAAACAGGTAACCAGGAAAACACGGAGCCACTAATTTCGTGAAAGCGTGCCGCACACTGCGCATGCCGGTTTCCACTGGCTGCTACCCTCTCAGGTGACCTTGGCCTGAGCTAACCCACGACCTTGGAATTTGCTATTTATAGATTTTGTCCAGCCTGATCAAATACTTTTCACACTGCATCTTTCTGTTAACTATGTTCTCACATTAACTTCCATGACATACAAATATTAGTGTAGGCAATAGCATGAAGTGGTCAATAACTAACTTAAAAATCTTTCCCATTTATTAACTGTATTCAGGGGTTCCTTTTGACATGTATTTCTATTTGTTCTGTCTGTCTATGGATTTTGCTAAATGTACCATGAAGTCTTTTTTCAATGCTTTGTTCTGCAATCTTTATAAGGGTGGAATCAAAACACAAGGCAGACTGATAAGCACCTTTGACAGTGATATCAACTGAATCTTTTCCCTACTACCTAAGGCCATACCAATTTAATTTCTTGGTTCTCATATTTTTAAAACAAAAGTGAAAATATAGCAATGCAAGAGGACATCATAAAGCTAGAGGGTAAGGAGGAAAAATTGAATATGACTGTATTCACCATAACATATCATAACCTTAACTTATCATGATATTCTATCTAAAGGTTCTTTTAAAGTTTAAAAAAAAAAAAAATAGATTAGGTAGTGTGGTCTAAGCGGGCAAACTAAACAATTTTCGCCTAGTGTATAATGTAGATGATCCACACAAGGCCTACATGAACCCTTAGGCTAGGAGTGTGTTATCCCCTTTGTACCTACGTCACTGTCTAGACATAGTAAATCACCCACTCAATAATGAACACAGAGAACAAGCAGGTTATACAGTACTGTCTATTGTCCCTCCGCTTGATCTGCTTTAACAAGGCAGTTCTTTAACTTATGTTTAACACTTGAGGCTATGCCATCTTATGTCATTGGTTCTCGGACATCTTAATAAAAATCTTGAAATTAACGAGCAGGGAAGGAAACTCTAAGTTAAAGCCCGTAGCCCCTAGCCCGTATTCACTCCCAGAGACTGCGTGTAACATCATGGTAGAGAGTAGGGGTCAGAGTACCGGTACAGAAAATTCAGGTTCAGGTACGGTCCAGGTCCGGACCTGAACCTGGACCTGATTGTTTGTGAATGGGCAATACTCAAAACAATGGTCCATTTCCGTAAAAAGATATCTGTTTGGTGGAGAATCCTATCTTCACGTAAACAATGCTTACTGCCTCAGTCTGTAAAGTTAGACCAAGTTTGACTATAGAAACTTCATAAAAATGACTACATTGTATTAGTTCTTCTCTACGTCTCTCTTGCTATTTTCTTGAACCAGTAAGCCTCAAAACACGTGAACGGCTGCCACTGTCAGTGCTGGTAAAATATGTTCATTTTCTAATCGGTCCAACATCTGGTCCACTTGATTTTTTCAGGTCCGTTTTTTCCGGACCGGTCCAATAAGAAAAACCAGTTTTGTACCGGTACATCGTACATCGTACCCCTGTACCGGTACATCGTACCCCCGTACCGGTACATCGTACCCCCTACCGGTACATCGTACCCCCGTACCGGAACATCGTACCCCCGTACCGGTACATCGTACCCCCGTACCGGTGCATCGTACCCCCGTACCGGTGCATCGTACCCCCGTACCGGAACATCGTACCCCCGTACTGGTACATCGTACCCCCGTACCAGTACATCGTACCCCCGTACCGGTACATCGTACCCCCGTACCGGAACATCGTACCCCCGTACCGGTGCATCGTACCCCCGTACCGGAACATCGTACCCCCGTACCGGTACATCGTACCCCCGTACCGGTGCATTGTACCCCCGTACCGGAACATCGTACCCCGTACCAGTACATCGTACCCCCGTACCGGTACATCATACCCCCGTACCGGTACCCAGCCCTATTAGAGAGTAATACATATATTTTTCTCTCTCACTGTTTTCATGTTGATCACTCAGTTTGACATGATTTTTTAGAACCAATAAGTCAAATTGGTATGGCCCAAAAATCAAGAAGGCTCAAGTGGCAGCTATACTGACTTTATCTTCATAAACGAGACAGTTCCTGACATGTGTATATTAATGGATTACAAAAACTGGAATATTTAGACATGTGCCAACCTTTGTGAAATTTGCAGCCAATTTCCTTAAAATATTCCTCAAAAACGACAAAATTGGAATGTAGAAATGGACGATAAGTCTCCAAATATTCTCAGAAGGCTCACGTGGCAATTCTAAGGTATCTGAGGCACTCATATATAAAGCCTTGACTCACAGTCACAGGATAAAACATTCTCAAGTGCACTCAAAGATAGGCAGTCTGCAAGTACGGAATATTTGGACATACGCCAAAAATCTCAAATCCTTTGTTGATTTTTCTTATCTGATTCTCGCTGCAAAAAATTGAGCAGTTTGCACAAAAAGGCATCTTTATTTAACCTTTGGAAAGACTGGCTCAAATGCTAACTTAAAGATGTTTGAGCCACTACATACATGTAAAGTCTTGACTGAAACAGTAACATTTCGCAGAGACACAAGTACGTAATATTTGGACAGACGCCAAAATTTCTGAAAACCTTTCTTGATTTTCCTTATCTCGCTGCGAAAAATTGACCAGATTGGACAAAAGATTGTTTTTACCTCACAAGAGACTGGCTCACATATGGCGAATGCATGAGTGTTTGAGCCACTACATAAAGCCACGACTGAAACAGTAACATTTCGCAGGGACACAAGTACGTAATATTTGGACAGACGCCAAAATTTCTGAAAACCTTTCTTGATTTTCCTTATCTCGCTGCGAAAAATTGACCAGATTGGACAAAAGATTGTTTTTACCTCACAAGAGACTGGCTCACATATGGCGAATGCATGAGTGTTTGAGCCACTACATAAAGCCACGACTGAAACAGTAACATTTCGCAGGGACACAAGTACGTAATATTTGGACAGACGCCAAAATTTCTGAAAACCTTTGTTGATTTTCCTTATCTTGCTGCGAAAAATTGGACCAGATTGGACAAAAGATTGTTTTTACCTCACAAGAGACTGGCTCACATATGGCGAATGCATAAATGTGTTTGAGCCACTACATAAATGATAAAGCCACGACTGAAACAGTAACATTTCGCAGAGTGCACCAAGACAGAGAGAGACAAGACTAGTGTGGATTATGTAAGACCCTGCATTCCAGAGGGAAGTCGATCCCATCAACACATCCAGACAACCAAGGCCCCTCCCAGGCAAGTGAGCCAGGCAGGCGACCTTGTCCTCAGTTACAGTTGACCTTGGGGAAGTCATTACAACATTGTGTCCCAGAAACCAGGTCGGGGTGAACAAACTGGCGGCTGGGTGGGGTGACCCGACCGGGTGACGGCAAAGCGTGGCCTGGAATCGGGTACAACCCGTCCCAGCATGCACGGCGAGGGGAATGAACGCCACGAACTCCCATCATGCCGTGCTGTAACCTGGGCAAAGTCGCGGCCACACATCCGGGGACTTCTCAGTTCTATATGTACCCAAAGCTCAGGTTTTTCTCTAGCATTACATAGGGTCATATTACGCGGGGAGTAGGTAAAAGAACACTCCTAGTTTGGATTGTTCAGTTTAACGTTTTTATTTGCGTAAAGGTCACGTATGATTTCTACTGGCTCTAGTCTATATTCACTGGTGTGTTACTAACAAGTCTACTGTGTCTTTATCAAGCTAAGCACATACATGTACATGTACGTGACCTCTCCATGTAATGTGTAAGACCCAAAGCTCCGGTTTTCCCCACCATTACATAAGAGTGGCGTCATATTACTACACTGGGAGCGGTTAGGAAAACACTCCTAGCCGTCACAGACTTGTCAAGTCTAAGACGGGACTTTAAGACGTTGGCGTGACCATTGTTTGAGTAAGTCTTGACGCTGTCAGCCACATGTCGTGAGCGCTGGTTTTGTTGCAGCTGGTCGTTAAGCACTGACAGGAACCTTTTTTATCACTATTAACACTTGTGTACTTACTGAAGGCTAAGTAAACAAACGGTTGCTTGGAGCTCGGAGATTTTGTCAAGGTCACGTAAGTGATAAACTTGATAAAGGCGCACGAAACTTACTGGTAGTAACACACCAGTGATTCTTTAGACCTTAGTTAGAGCCAGTAGAAATCATAGTGTTACGTTAAACTTACATTGAACAACTCATATCTATCCAGTTGCTCAAGTAGCTGCTACTTCTAAGTGTTTCTTGCAAGTATTAGTACCTATTAGTAAGCTTAAACGCCGTTACTCATTAAGTGTTAAATTTGATAGAGGCGCAGGAGACTTGTAGTAACACACCAGTGAGTAGTTATACCTTAGAGCTAGTAGAAATCATAGTACGTTAAACTTAACATATCCCTGTTGCTTGACTAGCTGCTACATGTACTAAATATTTCTTGCTGGTATTACCTGACCATGGATACTATGCTTTATTATGTTACCCAAAATCATATCCAGTTGCTTAACTAACTGCTATTTGCTGTATCTTATTACCGGGATGTCTACTAGTAACCTTCATTGACATTTAGTCAATATGTTTTATCAAATATACTTGTTTGAAAGCTTAATGATGATGAAAGCTACCTAGTAATTCATTGATATCAACTTGTTTACCAATGTCATTGTACTTTGTTGTTGTGTCAATACTAGTAAAGATATTGTCTCTACTGAAAATTGTCTTCATGTGTCTTGAATGTGGATACAGTGTTGTAGTTCAAGCAAATAAAATTTTGAAAATTTGAGTACTAGTAACTACTTTTTAAGTTTTGCTCTGTAAATGATTTGTCATACTTCCCTTCATACTTTAAATGTTGACAGTGACTTTTTGCACGTATAAATATAATTCTTCATCAAAACCTCAGGAAATGAAAAAAAAGGTTTTGACTTGCCTTTCAATAGCAACCCTGAACAAAACTTTTCGATAAAAACACTGTCTTTGTGTTCTTTCCACAAGCGTTCTGAATCAAATGGCTTTTAAATATGTAACTTTTATAAAAGATTATAATTTTTATGTAAAAACTTTAAAAAAGCATCAAGTATAAGTACAAGTATGTGACTACTTATTAAAACAAAGTAATAAAGGGCAAGGTCTACCAGTACTGACCTTCTACAATGACGTAAAACACGTAACATTAGCAGGGGGCATTACATAACAGTTCACATGACTTCACATACAAGCACATTTTATACACAGCTCCGTGCACGTGTATGCAAATTGCACAAACTATTGATCGTATTAGCCCAATGTACCTTACATTAAGTTGGCATAATTGGTTCCTTGAAAGTCAAAGTTGGAAAAGAAGCCAGGATTTTTCAAAGCAATTACATGTAAATGTATTCTTAGGGTATCGGTGACCTTGTATGTGCAACTCAGACCACTAATAGGACTGGTTCACTCAGACATGGGGGGGGGGGCATAGGGTAGCTTGCTGATTAAAGTAGTAAAACAATCTTAAAGCTTGTAACATTTGCCATGAATGCATAATGCCTGCTTAACTATATACATGCATGTTCTCTTCCACTGTAACTAGTCTCTTCCACTGTGTCTATACTAGTTACTGTAGTAAAAGTAACGGTTGTGACATTTGCCGCGGATGCACAATATTGCCTGTTTAACAGCAAACGGTGCATAATTTCTCCTCCCTAAAGTTAATCAATAAAATTATGTACAGTCATGACATTTTTGGTATTTTTGGATACTATATTTTGGCCTGGGAGGGGGAACAATTTTTGTAGTTTATGTTAAGCTAAGCAAGTCAATTTTTTGTTTAGTTTTTTTAATAGACCTCGTGACAATAATTGAAAGCATATTTTTTAGCTTTCAATGCACCTTGAAGACTACTGATTGGCAGTTGTTTTTTTTCAGGCTCAATTGAACACAGCGAGGCTTACAAAATGTAGCTTATTAGCTGCTTATTATATTAACTATCTAGCTAATGCCCTGTGTGTTACAACTGTCACGCCAAAGGTTACTGGAGTCCAGGCAGCGTTTAGAAGTGACTTTATCAGTGTTTACATTACAGTTCAAAGGTCGCATGAGTTCACGTCCCAACGGCGGGTCGTATCACGTTACGCTCCGAACGCACCGTACGGCGCATGATCTGTTGGTGCATTCAGGAACGTTTACAAGAAATTGTTTTGAACATGTGACTGTGGCTTGTGTCAGGACAGGGCCCTGCAAGGCTTGTGGGTTGTCAGTCTGGTGGTTTTACTGACATAAACACACAGCGGGACAGATTGTGCTGTGTTCGCTGGAGTTAAAAAGGCATCTGCATCTGTGGCAAATGTTGCAACTGTTACTTTTACGGCTACAGACACAGTGGTAGGGAACAACGCTACATAGTTCAACAGGCATATGCATACATGGAAATGTTACAAGCTTTAAAACTGCTTTTAATAGACACTGTTGGGTCTTCGATTTGAGACTAACATATAGAGCAGACACGAAACCCCTGTTTTGAGCACTACACTACAGTATGTTCCTTGTTAGCTTCAGTAAAACAGTCTGTATATATCTGTGTTGACAGGCGACCGTCGAGCTATGCTGTGTATGCAGTAAAATCCACTCTAGACTGTCTATCAAATCCTGTTCACGTTGTGCCACCGGGTGTGTTCCTACGTGATCTGCATTTTAACAACCACTTCATTCTGAACCAAATTATCATTGGTACACGTAAGATAGTCTTGTACATGTAAGATACATGTACACATACCACCACTGTGACAATTAAGCTACAAACTTACACTGTATACATGTCGCACACTGAAGTTGCCAGTTTTAATGCTGCAGTAAAATCTATTCTAGACTGTCTATCAAATCTTGTTCACGTTGTGTGTAAGTACATGATCTGCATTTCAACAACCACTCAATTCTGAACCAAACTATTACCGGTACACGAAAGATACGTGTACATTCCACCACTGTAGAACAACTAGTTACAAACTTACATATACATGTCCCACACGTACAATGAAGTCACCAGTTTTGGATCCGGGACCCTATCAATGATTACCAAACACATACACACTCTGTTCCAAACAACCCTGTCCTGACATGACCCTGAACTGGCCTTATGAGGTAATCCACATGTATACAGGAAGCCAATAATGCTGAAGAGCCCCCTGATGGTCAATTCTGGTAATACATGCATCACAGCCTCCATCAAAGGGATCATGGTAAAACTTAAAGTTTGAAATGCATCACTTTCCATCCAACAACATAATCATGTAAAAAGAAACATAAGTGACACAAGTTTCACAAATAAAATTGTAACAATGTGTTATTTGTGGAAGGTTATCTATATGGGGAAATCATTCTGACACAAAATATATTGGTCAATATTTTTGTTTATAATCAATGCCACATCTAGAAAACATCATACATATAGCAATTTACAGAGCATGTAGAATTGATGTATACTGAGCCAGTGACAAATTTTGACAATGTTTGGAAATCTTATAATTATATATAAAGAACTATAGTATTATTCAAGCATAAAAAATAGAATCTGCTTAATTTATGCTAGGATTGAAAGATGCTTTACCTTCATGTATGCTGCTTCTGTCTCTGCTATCGTCCTGTCAAATTCATTTCTGGTGGCCATCTTCTTACTCAAACTTTCATTCACCTGAAATGTTGACAGAACATACACAGATTAAAAACAGTCTTAAAAGGATACTATTAGATAAATCTTTGCCTATTTGGTCAGTTTATAGTCATGTTTGCAGAAGCTTGATGTTTCTGACTTAGGGAGAAGAGATGCTGCTCCAGTACAGTGAGCATTAGTTCAGTGCACAGGGGTGGTCCATGTGGCCTTACACCTCAAGCAAGCTCATTAAAAGAAGAAAAAAAAATCATCCATGTCAGGAGATCCAAGACAACACCAGGGTTCGACAAGTTTCCAAATTTCACTAAGTCCTATCAGGCAAGCATATGTACATAAAAAGTTCACTTACCAACTGGCCAACACAAATTTTCACTTGCCCCAAATTTGAATGACTTGTTTTCTATGCATTTTCACTTCCAGCAATGAAATACTTTTCCTACTGGCTGACTATTTTTCTGTGTCAACCAAAGCTTGATGCAATGACTGTGAAAAGCAACAAGTATATCGAAATCTCACTCATTGAAAAACTTACATGACCAATCAGGCAAGTGGGGTAAAAGATGAGCTAATGCCCAATGGATCAATTCACTTGCCAAGGACAATAGGGCTATATATATATATAGCTAGTGGACTTGTCCAACCCTGAACACAACTCAAAACTACATCATACAAGTGTCAACATTTTAAATAACGTCTGACCTTGGCAAGTCTTTCTGTAAGAATCCTGATGTTGTTCTAGCCTGGGTACCATCCAGAAAGTAGTTCGCTCCGGCGTTCATTATATACTATAAACAGTCGCTTCTAGCTCTGACATTCATTGTACACTATATACAGTCGCTTCTCTGTGTTTCCATCTGGGAACGCGGACCATCTTAACGTCTGGAATCGTCCAAATTTCGGAAGCAGGCGCTGATTGGTCCCTACTCATGAGCGAATTATGGAATGGGTTCAAACGCTTGTTCGAACCGGTGTTCCAACACCGGAAAAGCCCTGCGTCCCCTTGCGCATGCAGGCGCCGGGCTGTTGTCATCGAACGAGTGCTCTAGAGCCCATTCCTTACTTTGCTTATTAACTGACGTTACCACCAAAAGGTTTGAATGCGCAAGTCTCCAGACGGATAGCATAAGCGAACCTAGGAGCGAACTGCTATCCGGATGGTACCCAGGCTAGATGTCGTTCTGGATCCAAGACAACACACTACTTCAAAAGTACATCTTGCAAGTGTCACTTCTTTGAAACTTTAAGGATATAATGACTAACCTTGGCAAGTCTTTCTGTCAGAATCCTGATGTCGTTCTGGATCTTGGTTTTCTCCTCCTCCTCAGTCAGGATCTGCCGGTGAAGCTCGTCTCTTTTGGCACAGAGGTCCTCAATACCTGCAGGGGGACAACAATTACATATGATATAGACATTACAGGAAAAGTCGTAGCCTGGTAACCATACAATGCTCCATAGCCTTTCCGGCTATGATCGGAAAAAGGTCAGAAGCGCTTTGGGAGGCTACGGAGCATTGACGAAGGCGGCCCCAAACACCTATGTACATCGTCGAAGTTTCCAAGATGGCAGACAGGATCAGTTAGGCATAGCGCTCCATTGACAAAGGTCATGTTTCAGGCAATTTGGGGAAAGTGGAAATCGCGGACGGTGCGGCGCAGTAGGCAAGACTCCATGGAAGCCAAGGACGTGCAGAAAACTGGAGGAAAAGGGTACGCAAAAACCGTTATGGCCTATGTGGCGTTTGCCAATGTCAAACCGAAAAACATCGCAAATAGTTATGTAAATGACGTTTTTCATCCTCTGATTGTTGCCCCAGCTAGTAAAGTATCAGCCATGTAAAATTGAATTATGTGTGATAAATGTATGATTCTACATGTGGTAGCTGTTCTTCAAAAAGTATATCACATATTTTTACGCAGAACTGAAGAACTTTATTGCACGGCAATTGTACAAGATACAATGTATGGCAACAACTAGTACCTAAAGTACAAAATAGAGGTATGGAATAAAGCTTAACAACCTAATTAACATAACAATAATAATACACATCCATTAGTATAGTAATACAATATCCATAGTACATGTATATACTTAGTAGATCATGAATTATTATTATGCGCATGCCCCCCTCCCCATGTTAGGCAAAACGAGTAAAACTTTCGCCATTTTATACAGCTGTTTTAAAACTTACAAAACTATCAACAGGATGGAACAAACGACATGGGTACTTACACTTCACTAGCTCGTTGTTATAACTCTGTAACGCTGCCCCTTGCTGTGCCATCGTGGAGAAAAACACCAAATAGCGAGATAGGACACTGGAAAACTGGACGTTTTCGATTTGTTTTGAGCGCTGTAACCAATGAGATATTCCATTGCAGTAATGGGGTACAAAAGGAAAATATTTTTTTCTCTATAAAGTTATGCTCCATAGAATATTCAATACAGATACTCAATGCAGATATCATAAGTTAATTAAATAGTAAAAATATATATTTGTATGATTTTTTATGAATTTGAAAATAATTTATCTCTAACTAACGTGTAGAAACTTACTAATTTACCTTTTTAGTTATGGACTCATCTACACTCGCGAGACTGCACGAGAGGAACGTGGACACTGCGTTCCAAGATGGCGGCTTTCTGAAACAAAATTCACGCAGGAGAAACGTTTTACAAGATTTTGCCCCGCAAGCGGGTTATACTGACCTATTTTATCACTGGTTGAGAACATAAGATAACAGTAAGTACTTCCAATCACTATTTATCATAATCACTGAGCGTCAGACACGGCAAAGTGCTCTTTCTTCTCATAACTCACAACTGATTTTCTTCCTTGAGCTTTGGCCATGCTCCGAAAGATTGCTGTAGAATAATCCTACCATATTTATTGTTCTTCAACTGCAGGAAATACTGTCATATAATGATAGAGTTCTGTATAATCAGTCTCCCTCCCACCCCAAATAATTGTCCCTGCATACGCGTACTCTGAACTTGTGTGTGTGTGAAAGAGCTTGTATTGTTGTAAATACACAACAATTATGCCCCATCCCTTGGGCCTTCCACACTGGTAAACTCACTTCATAGGCCCTGTGAGAATTTGGTCAGGTGCCACCGACTGTGCCCCACTGTCAACGCACAGGAACGGACCAGCATGTCCGTTTTCACCAGTATTGTTATAGGAAATTTACCAACACTTTGACATAAATTATAGCCTGGGTACCATAACGGGAGGGGGCCATACTTCGACAGGGGTCCAAATTTCGACAGGTTTTAAAAATCATTGTTGCGGAGAAATGCATAGATGCCTGCACATGAGAAGTACACTAGCTGTAGACTAAACCTTGTTGTAAATAACTACAAAGACGGGGTATGTGTCGAAGTTAGCAAGTCCCACAGATAACGATTGAAAAACTTGCACAAGTTTGACGCCTTCCGTGCAAGTTGACGAGCGAACGTATCGAGACCATGGCCCGGGAAACTCTTGAATTATTCTTCGCAAAATACGACATGTGAAAAAATACCACCACACATAGAAATGATGTTTATTAGCCTTCCGAAAAATAATACCTGTGTTCTGTTCTGCCTTTAACTCGGTTGGATAAACAGAGCTAAAATGATGCCACAATGTTCACGCAGTCGGGGCCCCGCCATTTTACTATCACGCACGAAGGCGGGCGAGTGATGCTCAACACGTTGAACTCAGTCAACCCGTCCGTCGAGCGACAAACATTCAAGAAAAATCGATCCCTACCAACTAAAAAATCCTGTAGCCATTGCTGCTGCCAAAAGACAGGATGAAAAGGCAATCAAGGAAGCCGAAAAGCGAAAATGCCATCACGGTCTAACATAACAATGCGCTGCCGTTTTGCGGCAAGTTGGTCTCACCGTGAGAGGTAAACGTTTTAACACACCGTATTTGAATAAGTCGCGTAATACAAAATATGACCCATATTTGGTACAAAAAAATTATAATGAAGACTTTTAGTGCTATTCTATTTGCATAAGTTGTTTAAAAATGCACGGCAATGGTCTGGTTGTTACTATGTCGGAGTTTGGACCCCTTTTTTGTGTTGGAACGTTCTGCTAGGACGCAAGCCGAAAACCTGCCGTAAGTTTCGTGCGCTGTCAAAGTACAGTGCGGAACACTACTGTTAAATGAAATATATATCTGTACAGCTTCGATAACAGTTATATGGATGCATACAAAATCTTAACTTGTTTTTGATGAGTTCACTGTAAACTGTACATTGACAAAAGCCATGCACATCCACTTAGAACGGGTGTCGAAGTATGGCCCCCTCCCGTTACCATCGAGGCGCTCGGCAGTGTAGGGGTGGCCGCCCGTGCAGCTAATTGATACAGGCCGGGGAAGTTCTTACGGGGTTAGATTAATTTAATTTCTGGCGGCGTAAACTCAAAAGGCCGGCTACAAGCTCTATCGGCAAAATCTCAAGTCAAAGGGCAGCTAATCAGACAGACTGACAGAAGCAGGTCGGTGCCTTAGCACTGGACCGGGTAAAGCAACCCAAAGCCGACCAGCAGAGAATGGTACCTAAATAACTACGTACCATTTTAAAAACTTAATCTATGTTGTCGTAAATTGCACATTTGAGCAAATTCTCACAGGAGTCTTGCCGTGTCCCAGGTCCCACCATGGCTGGCCTGCAGACCTGGGTTAACGACCAGCTGTATGATATCCTGGGGATGAGTGACAAGTACGTGGGACAGTACCTCATCGGGCTGGCCGAGAAGTCCGCCAATGCAGCCGACTTCGTGGAGAGGATACGCCAGACGGGAACCATCGACATCGACGAGCCCATCACCAAGTTTGCTCACGAGTTGTACAAGAAGGTAGGGATATCTGAATGTTTCCTTGATATTAGAATGTAGATGATAATGCATTGTTAAAAGGGCTTTATGTCCTATGTATGGCAAGGTTTTGTAGATGATAATGCTTTTCTCACCTGTCTATCTCACCTGTACCTTACCTTTTCTCACCTGTGTATCTCACCTGCAGGTCCCTAAGAAGGCCACAGCGAAGGTGTCCCAGTCCCGACTAAAGGAGCAGGCAGCCATCGCCATGCAGCAGTAAAACTACCTGTACCTCACCTTTTCTCACCTGTCTATCTCACCTGTGTATCTCACCTGTGTATCTCACCTGCAGGTCCCTAAGAAGGCCACAGCGAAGGTGTCCCAGTCACGACTTAAGGAGCAGGCAGCCATCGCCATGCAGCAGAAAAACGCTTCGTACCGTCTCCTGTCCGACAGCGAGGAGGAGGTCACGGAGGTCAAGACCAAGTCCAAGAAGCGGAAGAAGGAAGGGAAGGAGAAGAAGAGGAAACAGCTGAGGACAAGGAGGGAGGAGAGCAGTGAAAGTGAGAGTGACCATGGAAGGTGAGTCTTAAGACTTGTTGATTAAGGATGTGCATTAAAACTCTGATGAGACTGATGATTTAAGTAGTACATGTATCAAAAACCAAGGAAGGAACTTTGATCCTAATGATATGTAAACCTTATTAAATTATTAATTCATTAATGAGAGGAGCAAGTGGATAGTCCCTGGCCTAAGCACTTAGGCAGGTACTATAAGTAATAAATCTGATTCATTATTTTCAATATTGTGTATTGGATAGATATGAATGTTATCAGATGAATGTAGCTGAATAAATACAACTGATAAAAGTTAGGAAAATCTGAAATATGTGATTTGCAATTCAATGATTGAAAGTTGAAACATTTGATAAGCATTTTCACTCTGAATGATGGTATCTTATTACATATTCGAAGATCTATGAAGCTAAAATCTCAAGACTTTCTTTGAATTCCTCAGGGCCATGTCTCCAGTGAAGAAGAAGGGAGACTCGGACTCAGACATGGATGAGTGGGAGAGGGAAGAGAAGGAACGATTGAGAGACTTGGAGGAGAGAGATGCCTTTGCGGAAAGACTGAAGGAAAAAGACAAGGAGAAGACTCGCAACATCATGGAAAGGAGCGACAAGAAGGTGATAGATGAAGTCATACTTATTTTTGCTGTGTAGTGTGTACTGTTTCACAATCTTCAGATGGGGAAATAAAGACACCCAACAAAACCCATCTGATGATCTGCCGGTACCATCTTTGAATGCAGCATGGTAAAATGCCTGATTTAAATCAGATCTGAAGCTTCCATAACAAAGCTTTAAACACAAGTGAATTCATTGGATTTGGTTCTCTGATCGAAAAGAGTGCAATGAATTTCTACATAATCTAGAGTGGTTTTACCCTGACTATTCTACAATTCCTCATTGTTCAATGCCTTCAAAATGTCTCCCTGTTGTAATCTTTGCAAAGAATGTTGACTTTTGCTGCCATTTGAATTGTGTGTGGGCATTTTTGTGGACAGCATAATTCAAGAAGATTTGGATGAATCTTAATGATAACTGGTAGGTGAATATGTGTTGGGAAAACAAAGGTGAAGTCTAGTCATGAGCTTTCTTGCTGATTTTTGTGGTACTCCAGCAGATCTTATGGTTTTGATGATATCTTGTTTTTGTTTCTTTAAGGCGTATGAAGAAGCCCAGAAGAGACTTAAGATGGCAGAGGAGGACAGAAAGAAGATGCTCCCTGAGCTGAGGAAGAAGTCTCGTCGGGACTACCTGAAGAAACGGGAGGTGGACAAGCTGGATGAACTGGAGGCTGATGTGATGGATGAAGAGTACCTCTTCTCAGAGACCAAGTAAGTGCTATTTTGTTTGGAGGAAAGTCCAAGTATGATGCAGTGTGCACAACAGTTACTATTTCACAACTGTTACATTGATGAAGGACCTACTGATTCATTTATTCAGTCTCACTCCCTATTATCTTAAACTCTCTTGATCACTCACTCACTCAATCAATCATTCACTCTCACTCATCAACCACTTTAAACTGGTGGACCAATAAACTGTTGGACATACCAACCGATAAGAATCTAATACCAGCTCAAAAAAGAACAAGAAACAGTCATGCCTTCAAATACCAGAGTTACCAACCTAGGATCGATGTGTTCAAAAATTCGTACTTTCCCAGAACTATCGTAGAGTGGAATTTGTTATCACCAAGTACAGTAGGGGCATCTTCTCTGGGTAGTTTTAAAGAACGCTTGCAGATAGATGTGCAAAAGTCAGGTGTAAGGAGTCGTTTGGTGTAATATAACCAGCTGCTGCGAAGCTGGTGTGTTACGCCGAACGGCGGTTATACCGGCTATATAGATACAGATACAGATACAGACAGACACACACACACTCATTTACCTCTGACTCGCACACTAACAAACACACTTACTCACTATTTCTCTCAATCATCATACACCTTTCACTCATACACACTCACTCAATCACTTACTATGTAACATATTTACTTTATTTCTTTTTTCCACTTGGGAGCTGCTTTTGCTAAAAACAGTTGTTATAAATTATAAGACCTAAATGCTGAACACTTCTCTTTCCATCCAGACTGACAGCCCGAGAGAAGAAGGAGTTAGAGTACAAGAAGAAGGTCCTGTCCCTGGCTAAGGAACATAAGAAGGCAGGAGATGTGGAGAAGGTGCAGAGGTACTACATGCCTGAGGACAAGAAGGTGAGAAGAGCTCTTTCAGTGCCCCTGTTGTCTAAGAAAGTTACAAGAATCCTTACTGATACCTCTCAATTTATTTTACAAAAGATAATGTAACATCACTACTTAATTTTGATAGAGATTGCTGTTATTCTATGCCACCGTGTTGTGAGAGCTAGAGGTCTAGAAGACTCTTCTAAACAGTTCTATTTTCTGCATTCTCAGATTGTAGCAAAGTGATTTGTAATCTTTACATTCTATTTGTTGCCAGGGAGATATAATTAACTGTAGAGGAAGAAGAAAAAAGCACAGAGTCATATCAGTACATGACTGACTTACATAGGGATCTCTAATCTTAACTGACCCTGTTGTTACAGGGAAAAGTGGGTAAGTATTCATAGAACCGAAAAAAAGAGAAAGGTTCTGGGTCAGTACAAAACAACTTCTAACCTTTTCTCCTCTGTGTTGTTACAGAAAGATGTAGGTAAGTACTCCTACGTAGAACCTGAGGAAGAAGAAAAAGGCCCAGGTTCAGAGCAGAAGCGATGGGAGGAGGAACACCTGAACACTGCAGTCATGAGGTTCGGAGCCAGGGATGCTAAACAGAAGATGAAGGAGAAAACTCAGGTGGGGACAATCTTTCATTTTCAAGCTACTCTGATTTAGTTCCTTGGTTCCTTGATATTTTCATGTCAATTTCTAGCAAGAGGACATTGTGAGAACAGAAGGCTGGGAGGAAAACTTGTAATTGACTCTGTTCACTCCCTGAAACTGAGATACAATGTGTTTTCTCAATCAGAGAACCAACAAAGCAAACTAGTGTGGCCTCAGTCCATTAAGCATAAAAAGTGTGCAGAGGGAGGTAGAGAACTTTAAGATATCTCAATTCCTCTTAAATTGTAGATGACAGAAACATACTCTACCTCTTATACTAGCACCTTTCACTTTGTAGTTCATAAAATAGTGAACTACGAGTTGAAACATTCTGTCTTAACAATGGCAACTGCTACCAATGCAATGTAATACTCTAATAAGGGGGCAGGGATTGAAACACCCAGTTTTTTGTTTGCTCTTAGATGTTTTATTGTGTCTAGGATGGAGCTATTTTAGTTAAAACACAGCTTTTTAATCTGTCCCCAGGAGAAAGACTATGAGCTGCTGGTTGAGGATGACATGATCGACTTTGTGAGCGCGGTGACGATGAGGGGAACTATCGACACGGA
>NC_049986.1:19930412-19976629 GCF_000003815.2 Branchiostoma floridae | reverse complement strand
TTAGGTAGTCTGTAGTAGTTAAGGAGAGTCTGCCTGTCTTCAAGTACAGGGAGGGACTGCTCCAGGCTATCAAGGAACACCAGGTGAGGTTACTTAATAAGTAGTCTGTAGTAGTTAAGGAGAGTCAGCCTGTCTTCAAGTACAGGGAAGGACTGCTCCAGGCTATCAAGGAACACCAGGTGAGGTTACTTAGGTAGTCTGTAGTAGTTAAGGAGAGTCTGCCTGTCTTCAAGTACAGGGAGGGACTGCTCCAGGCTATCAAGGAACACCAGGTGAGGTTACTTAATAAGTAGTCTGTAGTAGTTAAGGAGAGTCAGCCTGTCTTCAAGTACAGGGAAGGACTGCTCCAGGCTATCAAGGAACACCAGGTGAGGTTACTTAGGTAGTCTGTAGTAGTTAAGGAGAGTCTGCCTGTCTTCAAGTACAGAGAGGGACTGCTCCAGGCTATCAAGGAACACCAGGTGAGGTTACTTAGAGAATCCTATATCACTCCGTGTGTATGTGTACTAGTAAGTAGTCTCTGTCAGCTGGCGAGAGAAAAGCTTAGTCCATCAAGGAGGTTAAGGAGAGTCTGCCAGTCTTCAAGTACAGAGAAGGACTGCTCCAGGCTATCAAGGAACATCAAGTGAGATTACTTAGAGACTGTGTATGTGTAAGTAGTCTCTGCTGCGGAGAGGAAAGCTCAGGTAAGGAGAGTCTGTCAGTATCTTCAGGTACAGGGAGGGACCGCTACAGGCTATCAAGGAACATCAGGTGAGGTTAATTAAGTAGTCTGTAGTAGTTAAGGAGAGTCTGCCTGTCTTCAAGTACAGGGAGGGATTGCTCCAGGCTATCAAGGAACATCAGGTGAGGTTACTTAAGTAGTCTGTAGTAGTTAAGGAGAGTCTGCCTGTCTTCAAGTACAGAGCGGGACTGCTTGAGGCTATCAAGGAACACCAGGTGAGATTACTTAGAGAATCCTATATTACTCAGTGTGTATGTGTACTAGTAAGTAGTCTCTGTCAGCTGGCGAGAGAAAAGCTTAGTCCATCAAGGAGGTTAAGGAGAGTCTGCCTGTCTTCAAGTACAGGGAGGGACTGCTCCAGGCTATCAAGGAACACCAGGTGAGGTTACTTAGAGAATCCTATATCACTCAGTGTGTATGTGTAAGTAGTCTTTCTCAGCAGCGGAGAGGAAAGCCCAGTCTATCAAGGAGGTGAAGGAGAGTCTACCAGTCTTCAAGTACAGAGAGGGGCTGCTCCAGGCTATCAAGGAACACCAGGTGAGGTTACTTAAGTAGTCTGTAGTAGTTAAGGAGAGTCTGCCAGTGTCTTCAAGTACAGGGAGGGGCTGCTCCAGGCTATCAAGGAACACCAGGTGAGGTTACTTAAGTAGTCTGTAGTAGTTAAGGAGAGTCTGCCAGTGTCTTCAAGTACAGGGAAGGACTGCTCCAGGCTATCAAGGAACATCAGGTGAGGTTACTTAAGTAGTCTGTAGTAGTACAAAGCGGGACTGCTTGGGGCTATCGAGGAACATCAGGTGAGGTATCCTTAGAGACTCCTATATCACTCAGTGTGTATGTGTAAGTAGTCTGTAGTAGTTAAGGAGAGTCTGCCTGTCTTCAAGTACAGGGAGGGACTGCTCTAAGCTATCAAGGAACACCAGGTGAGGTATCCTTAGAGACTGTGTATACTATGTGAAAGTAGTCTGTAGTAGTTAAGAAAAGTCTACCAGTCTTCAAGTACAGGGAAGGATTGCTCCAGGCTAACAAGGAACATCAAGTGAGATGATCTTAAACTGTGTGGGTATGAGGGTTTTATTCTGAGAAATTCTCTTCACAGAATTGAACAGAAAGCTGGGAAGAAAACTTGCATCTGACCGTATTTACTCCCCAAAACTGTGTGTACCATTGTCCACACATACCATTTACCGTGGGACCGCGTAGCGCAGTGGGAGTCTGTGTTCGCCCCGTGACCGAGAGGTTGCGGGTTCGAATCCGCCTGCCGTGTTACCGATCTTGTGCCCTTGGGAAAGGCACTTTACACGGCTTTCCTCACTATACTCAGGTGAAAATGAGTACCTAGCTTCGGCTCACGGTGATTTACATCATTCACCCGGACGGGAGACCTGGCGCATATGAAAGGGTATGTTACCCCGCAAGGGGCGGTATAACCCCGTCGTGTGTAAACATGTGCGAACATGTGCGATCATGTCGACCGATGATGTATGTTCGTCTGTATCTCTGTGGATCTGCCGCTACCAGCCCAAAGCTGCCTAGGCAGATCCGTGTAATGAGTTGTATCATTGGCAATAAATAAAAATAAAAATAAATACCATTGTCCAGACTCTCCCCACAGACATATTCATGTTGATATTCCAGTATAGCATTTTCTTTTTAATCTGAGAACCAAGAAATTATTTTGATGTAGCCTGACCAATGTTTTATAGCACTCTATAAATCAAAATATGGTTTTGATTTTAAAAGTATCACTGAGAAGAAAACATTCTGATAGTCTGTTATGCAAAGTGTACAATATGGTTGTGTGAAATAGTTCAGTTTTGTTAAAAGGAGCATGCTTCCCTTGTTATTTTGCTAGTTCTGTCATTGTGTGAATGGCATTTGATTTTTTTTTCATATACTGTGAAGCTTGTTAGTACTTGTACATACGATACAGTATTTTTAGACTCAATGCCTTGACCATCAAAGGTAAGACAGGTTTTAAAAAAACTTGACAATGTCTGAGAATTATTGTTCTGATCTGTCTCCAGGTGTTGATCATCGAGGGTGAGACGGGTTCCGGTAAGACGACCCAGATCCCCCAGTACCTGTACGAGGACGGGTACTGCCAGGGCGGGATGAAGATCGGATGTACGCAACCTCGCCGTGTGGCCGCCATGAGTGTCGCTGCTCGCGTATCCGAAGAGCTGGGCTTCAAACTCGGCAATGAGGTCTTCAGAGTTCTTCGAACTTTACAATTACATTAATTTCTTTTACATTGTTACAGTGTAAATAAACTTAACTAACCAAGACTTATGTAAGATCCAGATAATAAAAACGTTCCGTGCATAACAGTCTTTGAAACATACTCAGACAATGAGTTTGAATGCAAATGCATTGATCTAGGTTTTAAGATCTCTAACAGCTCTCATGACAAATGAATTTTTATGTCTGTTAGTCTGACTGAGTGGGAGTAGTACATTGTCAGATTGTAGCGTACCTTCTGCTCATCATGTGGGAAGCACATGTAAGTGCGCGTGCAGCCTTCCACGTAACTAACTAAGGCACATTTTTAAAAACTCTTTCCAGGTTGGATACAGCATCCGATTTGAGGACTGCACATCAGAGAGAACAGTCCTGAAGTACATGACGGACGGCATGCTACTCAGAGAGTTTCTGGGTGAGCCAGATGTGTCTAGCTACAGTGTTCTGATCATCGACGAAGCTCACGAGAGAACTTTGCACACAGACATCCTGTTCGGACTGGTCAAGGACATCGCGAGATTCCGACCGGACTTGAAACTCCTCATATCCAGCGCCACCATGGACTGCGAGAAGTTCTCGGAATTCTTCGACAATGCTCCGATCTTCCGCATCCCCGGAAGAAGGTTCCCGGTAGACATCTTGTATACCAAAGCACCGGAGGCGGATTATCTAGATGCGTGCGTCGTTTCCGTGCTACAGATCCACGTGACACAACCGGACGGTGACATTCTCGTGTTTCTCACAGGCCAGGAAGAGATCGAGACAGCCAACGAGATGTTAACGGAACGCACGCGGAAACTCGGGTCGAAGATCAAAGAGCTGCTGATCCTCCCTATCTACGCTAACCTCCCATCGGACATGCAGGCGAAGATCTTCGAGCCAACTCCGCCGGGAGCACGGAAAGTCGTTTTAGCGACAAACATTGCTGAGACGTCTCTTACGATTGATGGAATCGTGTACGTGATCGACCCCGGCTTCTGTAAGCAGAAGAGCTACAACGCAAGAACGGGGATGGAGTCGCTCATCGTGACCCCCGTTTCCAAGGCGTCAGCCAATCAGAGAGCGGGGAGAGCGGGTCGCGTTGCGCCAGGAAAGTGTTTCCGACTCTACACAGCGTGGGCGTACAAGAATGAACTCGAAGACACGACGGTCCCCGAGATCCAGAGAACGAACTTGGGAAATGTTGTTCTGTTGCTGAAGAGTCTGGGCATCAACGATCTGATTCACTTCGACTTCATGGATCCACCTCCGCACGAGACCTTGGTGCTCGCCCTTGAGCAGCTGTACGCGCTTGGCGCTCTGAACCACCGCGGCGAGCTCACGAAACTTGGACGCAAGATGGCAGAGTTCCCCGTCGACCCCATGCTGTCGAAGATGATCATCGCAGCAGAACAGTACAAGGTGATTTCTGTTAACTTGATGACATGTAAATGAAAATCCCATCAAGTTTCATCTTGTATAAACGTTCATGTATTGTACCGACCGCCAATCTAAAATGTTCAAGATTAGAGCATTTAGAACGCTCTGATTGTATTATGGCTGTAAATGGCATTAAAGTATTTTGAATTACTCAATTGGTCTATCAATCTTATTGCTGTAGTGTAAGTTATGTCTATAGTATTTCAAATACTGTTAATCTTAAGGCTGTAATTTTTGTGTATACCGTATTTGACATACTCGGTTGTATTATTAGTAATACCACCGAATTAATAGTATTTCCAACTGTCAGTCAGTTTTTGATTTTATGCAGGGCTCGAAATTCATTTTTAGGATTAGGTGCACTGGTGCACCCAGCGTAAAAAATTGGGTGCACCAAAATATTTTTGGGTGCACCACTTAAATTTAAGTAAGAACCTAATAATAAAACTTAGTTACAAGCTATCAAATTCTTAAACAAGTACCATGACAGACATTTTTATTGTCTTTGTAACATTTAGTAGATGTCAAGAATATGATGTATACTTTAACAAGTCCAGTACACTTTGATATCTTATCATACATAAACCAAAGAAAATATTTGGGTGCACAGCTACAATTTTCGGTGCACTTGGGTGCACATGCACCCAGTATTTCGAGCCCTATTATGTCTTTGATTCTCATGTGAAAGGAGTGTACAATTCAGCCAATAGGCTGCAAAATGTTTTTGTCAAATAAACCATTAACATTGTTACATGTATTATTATTATTATCATTCCAAGTGTGTGGAGGAGATCCTGACCATCACAGCCATGCTGAACGTGCAGGGGTCGATCTTCTACCGCCCGAAGGACAAGGCCGTCCACGCCGACAACGCTCGTCAGAACTTCTTCAACATGGCGGGGGATCACCTCACACTCATGAATGTGTACAATGAGGTAAGACCTGTCTCACTATAGCACAGTCAAGTCTGTACATTCTACTTTGCAGGGCCCACTGGTATGTTGTTGCAAAACTACAGGTATTACAGGAACTTGTAGATCCAGGGTTTTTATTCAAGAATGCGTCCAGGCATCATTTGGACGACTGTTCTAAATATAAGAAAAAATTGGATGCACTAGATGCCTTTATGTTGGGGAGCAAATTCTCTGACAAGCATAAAATTCTGACCTACAAGGGGTGCCACTAGGTCAGTTGTAGTCACAGTAGAAGAGAGTAATTTTGGCGCTCAGGATACCTTACAATGCACCATTTTAACTTGTACACATTTAAAGCTCAATGTCCAGTACGATTTAAGAAATCCTGTATGACATTTCAATGTAGTATTTCTATGATATGATATGAGGTGTGATATGAAGATATCATTCTATGCTGAGACTCCAGTCAGTCTTTGGGTATAAACTTTTTTTTTTGTTATCAGTGGCAGGAGACAGAGTTCTCGACCCAGTGGTGTTACGAGAACTTCATCCAGTGGCGAGCCCTGCGGCGGGCGCGGGACGTTCGCGACCAGCTGGCCGGGCTGATAGAGCGGGTGGAGATCGAACCAACCAGCAGCCCCGACGATACCACAGCCATCAGGAAGGTAAACAAATTCTGCAACAATAACAATTAATGTTGTGTACCAGGGTTCTAGCCAGCACCTGTCCTAATTCTTTCCTTTGACAAAATTTTGCTGCTCAGGACGGACAATATATCTGCCTTTTAATGGACAGAAATCGGCCTGTAAAATATAGACAGAACTTTGTGTTTTCAAGAATTTTGCCATAGCAAAAGGCCGGCTAGAACCCTGTTGCTTACTATGATTTAAGAATGACAACTCCCTCAATATTGAATTGATATCTAACCTTCTTGGATTAAAATATATGGCCTTACTGTTGTCTCATAACTAGAAAAGGTCTTGTTTTAAATCCCACTAAAGCATTGTAGCAAAGAGGGATTTTGTTAAAGATGTATGAAGCATTGACTGTTCTATGTAATTTGTTTCAAATTAATAACTCTATCTGAGTGTGATCTACTAGCAAAAAAATGTAATGAAATGAAATACTGTTGCTTTCTGGCCATCACATCTAGATTTCTATGCCAACAAGGTTCAGTGAGCCTGGACAGTACCATTCTGTACTTTTATGTACATGTTTGTTAGTTTTCTGATGAAGAATAAGCTGTTTGTTGCAGGCTATCACATCAGGATTTTTCTACCACACGTCACGGCTGAGTAAGACGGTACTTTGGTGTGAATGTTTGTTTGTTTGTTTGTTAGTTTCTGATGAAGATTTGACTGACTGTTTCAGGGCATCACATCAGGATTCTTCTACCACACAGCCAGGCTTACTAAGAGCTGACAGTACAAGACAGAAGTTTGGTTTTTCTGTTTGTTTTCTGATGAAGAATACACTGTTCCTTCACATTCAGGTTTTTCTACCACACGGCATGACTGAGTAAGAGCGGACAGTACATGTGTACATGTTTGTTTGTTTATTTATTAGTTTCTGACGAAGATTCGACTGTTCCTTCCAGGCTATCACATCCGGATTCTTCTACCACACGGCACGCCTGAGTAAGAGCGGACAGTATAAGACAGTTCTGTGTACATGTTTGTTAATTGTTAGTTTTCTAATGAAGAATGAACTGTTCCCTCCAGGCTATCACATCAGGATTTTTCTACCACACTGCTCGCCTGAGTAAGAGCGGACAGTACAAGACGGTGAAACACCAGCAGACTGTGATGATCCACCCCAACAGCTGCCTGTTCCAGGAGCAGCCTCGATGGATCATCTACTTCGAACTGGTCTTCACGACTAAGGAGTACATGAGACAGGTACATTTATCTTTCTTTCTTCCTTTAGATCAGGCACACAACCTATAGTTACTGTAGTACTAGTAGAATATACTTAATATAAAAACATAACATAACCTACATTTGAAAAAAGTATTCCAAGAATTACAATTGGAGATTACCTGTGCCATGACAATGTTCAATTCTCATGTTCCAAACCAGATATATTGAGCTCTCATAAAGGCTTCTACTTATATCTCATCACCAGGGCTTTCATAGTACATTCCATATGCACTTTGCATGTGCCAAGTGCGCTGCAATAGATAAACGAATATATTTTTTTGTTTCAAGTACCAAACTTCTTTCTTGTTGTTATCACACAGGTTTCACTACTGGTATCACACGACTTAAAAACTCCTTGTGTGTACCGAGTGCTTATAGTTAGTTCCGAGCAAATATATCTAAAAGAGATTCCCAAAGTTTAGTCACTCCATTTTCATGTTAATAAATTTCCACAAAAAAAGTTGTTGCTCAGCAGAGGATCTTAACTATATAGACAAGAGTCAAGACTGTTGTAATCGCTTGAGACTGGAGTTGGTTAGGCATCCTGGTTTGACTGTATCTACCTGTATTTTCCCCAGGTGATAGAGATTGAGAACTCCTGGCTGTTGGAGGTTGCTCCTCACTACTACAAGGGGAAGGAGCTGGAAGACAACTCGGGAAAGAAGATGCCCAAGACGGTGGGGAAGACTCGTGAGGAGCTCAAGCCTCTGGGAGTGTGAAGTCCAAGCAGATTTTTTACCTAAAACTGTATAAAGGACTGGCAAAAAAAAGTAGTTTTCCACACTAACATCTGCTTGAAAATTACTTGCTATTTGAAAGACACTGTCAGACTGTATAGAGGTGTTAAAAATGCCACTGTGACAATGACAAATGTATGTCACATCTCTTGGTTTCTTACAATAACACAATATACAATGTACATTCCTAAATGTAAAGAGAAGTTGTGAAAGAGATAGCAAACTTGAAGGGACATCTAAGGAAGCGTATTGGAAAGGTGATTTGGAAATGGTCTCTATCATCCTTTAGTCTTTGAAATTGACTGTGGAGCAAATAATATCTAATGATCATTAAGGTAACATGATTATCTGCTTTTGAATTTCTGTATACTTTGACTAACTACCAGTGATCCAATTAAAGTCTATAGATATTTGGTGTAGACTTTGATTTGGGGATATAGGTATATCTTTTTCAGGGTTTCCCAAATTAAACAAAATTGGCTGTGTTAGGCCTTGTACATGCATGGCAACATATCAGGATCTGTGATACTGAGGTTTCCAGAGTTGTTTTGTATAGTTTATATTGATAGCAACATCCTGAAATAGTTATCTTACAATCACTGCTCGTATAAATATCTAGTGTATTGGGAGTAAATTTGGATGCATTCTTTTGTTCCACATGCTGAGAACCCTGACGGTGTAAATAAAACATTTGATAAAGACATCTGTAAGCTGTGTTCAGTAAAGCTGTGTACTAGAAAACTGTACTTTGCCATGAGTTTCATACTTATCTTGGAATGTACACATTACATAATAATGTACAGTATGGAATTTAAAATAAACAATCCATGTGAATACATATCAGGACTACTGGTATGTGCAATTGTAAGAGTAGATTCATACCTCAAGCTACCGACATCTTGCACACATATCAGGGCTACTGGTATATCAAGAACTAAAAGGCAATAAAAACAAGGCACTCGAGACATTTTCTATCCAATGCATGTAATCACTTTGTGAACAATCCAATGGAAGCTGTCATAGGTACCTCATACCTACGTCTATTGCACAGCAGTGTTTCACTCCTTAGTCTAGAAACAACCTAGTCTCCAAGCAGACCCTACGGTGCCTTAGAGATAGTATCAAAGCTGGCCAAGGAGTATAGCCAGTACTAACTTTTGCAAGTTTAGAAATTCTGAAGTACTGGTAGGTCAGTACTTTAGGATTTTAAAACTTGCAAAAGTTAGGTGTGACAGGTCCTTTGGTGTAATATAACCAGCTGCTGCCGCGCCGCGTGCCTGTCAAGCTGGTGTGTTACGCCGCATGGCGGTTATACTAGCCGTATAGAATCTGATACAGATGCAGATATCCAGCACTCTTGCCCGTTTGACTCCCTTTGGCCGGCTATACTCGTTGGCCAGCTTTGATACTATCCCTAAGGCACCATATGATCTGCTTGGAAACTATAAACAACCAACAATTACAGTCAACCTGAGTGTATGAGAAGTGGTTCTAAGAACATCCATTACCTTGGAGTATTAAGGCCACACACCACCTTATTTGTCTTGCCTTATTTCTCTGACATCTTAACTTGAAAATCTAGAGAGAAGACATCTTGAAAATACAGAACAGGGAGGAAAACTTGACTGCCAGGATTCACTCCCAGAAATACATTGTTTTCATGTTGAACTTCCAGGTCAGTATTATTCTTTTTCAAATTCAACAACCAACAAATTAAATTTGTATGGCCTAAGTAAACTTTTTATAACTACATGTAAATAATTTCATAGAACAACCAAACAATTATACAACATTCCCTGACAAGGTATTTAACAAAAGGAACAATCCTCACAACAAGCAGAGCAAATACGTTGCCCAGCTGCAATGTTTTCTCATTTGACTTTTGAGGTCAGTATCCCTAAACTGTAAGAATAATTATACTGTAATTGAATCAAACATTACTCCAAACAATTTGTTTAATTTCTACTTTCTATTGATAAAAGCTGGAAGCACTGCAACCAATTTGATTTAGCATCATATATGACATAAAATTATGAATATTGTTGTGCGCATCAATATATATACAAACAGCATCAAAATATCACTCCTAAATTATTTTTTACTTCAACAAATGTTTCAAATCAGCAAAAATTGGCAAGATTCTTTGTCAGGTTTGTAAAACTGTGCAAGTTAAGTGATAGTGTCGTGGTAACTGTTGGAAGAATTTTTTTTTTTGTTACAAAAATTTCATCCCCGGATATTTTGATTTGAACCACCAGTACTTCAGATTTTGAAAACTTGCTGAGATAAGTTTGATGTGGTTTTGTTACATTTTGCAAAATAAAAAAATGTAAAATCAGTGGTCCTACCACATTGTTTAAAGAAAAGACCCTAAGAGCTTACCCAAATATCACCTAAGCCACTTTTTGATGTAGTAGTTACTCATTTTTGATACATACTCCCCAGCCCAATTATATTTATGTTATAACAATGGAGTGGTACATATATTGCAACTAACCTGCTACAACATCACATAGTATAAAGTTCATTCATGTCTGAAATACTACATTTTGTAAATGGCAGTGGAAGACATTTGTAATATTTTTTTAGACATTTGCAAGCATTCTAATTTATGCTATTTCACATCATAGGCATTTTGGCAACTTGCATAGAGAGCTTTGAAATGGTTTGTTACATTTTACCAAATAAAGATAATATGTCATGTGATTTTAAATGATACAGTGGATTAAAAGATGACCCTACCACAAGCGCCACTGTCAAAATTTGAACAGAGTGCTCTCAAAACAAACTGGCATGCCGTTTGTTCTTTTGTTCATTTGATGAATAAAGTTGTTCACGCGATGTGCAATTTTTTGTGTGATTAACTTGAGTTTCCTCTGTTGGCATGATATAGATATGGTGCAATTGGGCCATACCTTGGGCAGAATACCCCGTTATATTCTATAATTATACTTGTTGTCCTGAGAGCTTGTATCAAGATCAGGTAAGTCACTTTTCGATGTAGTTTTCTTGTATAGTTAGATTTTGACAATTTGCAGAGATTACTTTTACAAGGTGTGTTACGTCTTGCCATATAAAAAAAGGCACTATGTCATGTAAAAGGTGCCTTGTTTTAAAAGATGATCTTTTGGAAGATCAAGTAAGCCACTTTTCGATGTAGTCGTTGAAAACTGTGAGATTTTTGTGCCAATTGAGATGTTGAACCCCAGGGATCTCGTACGTCGTGACATCTCCCCTCGCATCCATGGTCTTCAGCCCAAAGTAGTCCCTCTGGTACACCTACAGAGAAGAGAAGTGTACAATATGTTATCACAGGGTTGGACAAGTCCATTAGCCCAATTGTCCAGGGCAAGTGAAAATGCTGATTGGGCAACTGCAAGTCCTACCCCAAGTCTTACCCCACTTGCCTGATTGGACAAGTAAGATTTTTCCATGAGAAAGATTTTGATATTCTTGTTACCTTTCATAGTCATGGCATCAAGCATTGGTAAACACAGAAAAACAGAGCCAAAAATAAAAGAATTCCATTTCAAAGTGGAAGACAGTTAGTGAAAAAATATCTAAAAATGTTATTCAATTAATAATATTTCGGGCAAGCAAATCTTTTAATATGTACTTGCCTAATAGGACAAGTGAATTTTACAACTTGTCCAACCCTGAATCAGCTGAGAAGTGCTGCAAAGCATTAGATGAATGAATGAATCAGTGCCATCTCATTGCTTGGGAGCTCATCATGTTAGGTTGCATGATTATGAAGTGTGTCATTTTGAGCCTAGGAAAATACAATCATTCTCATTCGATTTTCTGAGAGTTTTTTCCAACAAGCAAATTTACGTCCTGGGTCCTGGAGACAGCCCTGGTCCAAAGGCCAAGGTGTGAAAAGGCTTTGAAAATGGAATGACAGAGCCAGGAAAGGATGACATACCTCCTGTTCTTTCATCTCCACCACTGTCTCATTGTCATCATAGAAACCAAAGTGGCTGGAAAAAAAAAACACAGAACAATGATTAACAGCTTTCAACATTAATATTATCAGCATCATGTTAGTTCAGTCTGCTCAGATCATTTTTGTATTCCTATGAACAACCAGACAAGGCTGCAGTTCCTACCTGGACTGCCAGGGGGTAATGACACCATCATCTGGCCCTCCAATCAGCACCAGTTTCTTCAGCTTGAGGAAGTTATTCTTGTATTCTGGGGTGGAAAAAAAAACAGTCTGTGATGGGAAAATTCATCAGTTTCCAGCTCACAACACAGCTTGTACTGTCTTACCCTGAATACAGCAAATTCATTTATTTGGTTTTGGCAAATCATAAGATTTTAACCTCCATAGTTTTTTTTGGTTTTGGGTAATTTGGTTTGGTTTATCAGAATCTCCCTTAGTGATACATTACTACTCTTCCTGGAATAGTAGAAGTAGTACTGCAGATTAAAATCATACAGAATATAAATTTGCATTCATATCATGCCTTTGAAAAAACAGAAACCAAATATATGGTGAACTCAAATCAGAGTGATATTCATATATATAATGATGAATGTTGATAGATTTATTAATGTAATCTTAGCCTGATTTAATCGCGCTTCTTAGGCCCATCCTACATTGCCGCTCCGCGGGGAGGAGGCTACAAGCTCCGGATAGCAGAGTTTGCATTACACAGACTAAACGTAATTTGTATCTCTGCAGTACCCTTACCTTTACTTTTGTCATTTTTGGCCGTCTGGTTGTTTAAAACAGCGAGGAAAACACTGTTCTCCTTGTAGAGGTCCTGGTGGTGGGGGTCTGGGGAGTAAACAAGTAAACAACATAAACAACAAAATCATTGATTATTTATATACTAATGGCATCCATCCATGACCGTCATATTCTTGCACAGAACTGTCAGCATGCTTGCAACAATGTAAGCAGGAAATTAGAGCAGTGTTTGACGAAGGGCCAGCTGCAGGTTCCTGATACACCAATGTGTATAATGTACATGTATCTAGACATAATCATGGGCTCATCTTCCATTGACCAAATGGTTTGCTTCTAGTGTTAATGACAAAAAAGAAATACACTAAAGGTTAGCTTGAACAACAGAAATTTGCTGAACAAGTACATTAGATATATGTGAACATTGCGTACAGCATCTCTTATTCACAGTAATTATAGAACTTGTATTGAAATTAATAAGACAGTCCATATTTACCGTTCCAGTAGTTACTGATGGAGATGTCCTGTCCATAGGAAGTATAGGCTACTTTATACAGGTTCTCCTTCAGATAGTGGGGAAACACATACTTCAGGTACTCTGTGTCTGCAATGGGAGGGAAAAGGCATGATAATCAGATTTGGCACATGTTTGATGTTTTTCCCCCTTTTTTTCTCTCTCTCTATTATCAAGAAAATAAAAATAAATAGCAGAGCAACTTTATCACCTGACACTAGTACTCATGCCTTAAGATATAATAATATTATCATTATTATTAGTGATGATATATGTATGTGCTTATGTCATACCTGGGTCGTGATAATGTACGATACAAGTGTTCCAGACTGGAACTTATTTTCCATATCGGGCTTCTTAGTTGTATCACACAGGCTTCCATCAATTAAATAGAACACACTCCACTGCAAGCAAATGGAGTTCTTTTGTTCGATTTTTTCTCAAATCAATCTTCTGAAAGAATAAAGTTGTCAAATTCTATCCTTTTTATGAGCAGTTTGGCAATCAAATCAGATTTAAATTAAAATTTAAAATAAAACACAGTGTTTTGTTCTCTTCTATGTAGAGCATCTCCATTTTCTCCAATTATCCTTGTTTGATTTTACATGAAATTAGTCAATTAGATTTGAATGAACGATACACATGTAGATAAAGCAATAAGATGTTGCAGTTTTACCTCCATATTGCCCCATGAGTGGAGAAGACAGTGAAATAAAGGTGTCCACGTTGTGGTCGTCCATCGACTCTAGAACACCTCGACATATAAGGCCACCTGTCATACAAACAATCAAACAACAGAATTTTGTCATATGACAAATATATCTGTTGGTCTTACAAGGAAAATAACAGTGCCTTTTGACTGAAAGAAATGTGATCAAGACCGGTATATCAGAATTAAGTAATCTGTGTACTCATGGTAACATCAACAGTTACTCTCATAACTCCACCAGATGCCATAATAAGTTGCCACACGAGAATCTAAAGTGATATAAAGGGAATTGTACCAATATGCAGCATCAGTGAGTATATACGGGGGCAAACTGTATTGTGTTATGGTTTCCTTGAACTTTTCATTGAAAACTCAAACCAAATAACTTCAATTATAAGAATACACATGTACAATATTAGGCTAAGAATGATGTCAAAGTAAAAATACATCATGATTTTTCCTTATATTGGTTCAAAACTTGAAAATCTTTATTACTGCAAAGAAACTAAATGTGTTATAACTGACCCTGAGAATAGCAGATAATGTGCACCCCATCCTTGGCCTGTTGCATGATGGGAGCCATGGTCTTCTGAAACCCCCTGACCTGCTCCCACATGGGATAGAGGCTGAACAGTTCTGTGTACTCATCGATGATGGTCACATTGGTGCCAGGGTGGGCCTGGAGAGGGGAGAGAAAAACATTACTAATGCAGGATCATCTGTTTAATTGGAATGAATGTGCACGTGATACAGTATGAACAAATGTGTACTCATCGATGATGGTCACATTGGTGCCAGAGATCCAGATTTATCAACAGATCCATTCATTTATTATCATAAGGACCGCGATCTGCTGGCCGCCATGCTGGATTAAGAAGTCTGGAGCGGCATTCTTCGTGGCACCTCATACTACGAGGATGAAATGAATGGAACTGAACTGAGCGCCAATAGTAGTTCTATCCAGTATTTGATTATACTACTGATGGGGTCCCTGACTCGGGTAGGCAACAGTCTGTTAGTTTTTACACTGCACTTCCATGCTGCTCTGTCCAGTGGGTTCACCCCTGTCACTCTGACCGCACGTTTTAATGTCTCTCCAAACACATTCCATCCAGGATTTCCTTGGTGTTCCTGACAATTTCAATTGATTAATAGACTAGGAGCCATGTCAATCCACTGTTTTGCATATTGTTTTGCAGGGATCTGAAATCGATTTTAAGATCATTTGAAGTGTACATGTAATAGATTATCTGAGCTGCTATCCATGGACAAATTACTACAACTCATAGCTTCTAAATAAAAAATTTGGAAAGAGTCATGCATGATTACCAAGGAGCTCTGATAAAAGCTCCTTGATGATTACATCACGTTTCTGGTACATGACACCTATTGGAACGTCATACCTAGATCATTGATGATAATAATGACAATAACCTGAAATGATTGGGCTAAATAGCTATAGAACAGTAGCTAAAATGTCCCCCAAATCATATGATGTTAGTTGTAATATCAAATTACAACTTTTTTGTTACCAATAGCTGACAAGACAACTGTAACAGTGTGGGGGTGGGGGGGTGTAAGAAGTGTCAAACAGCTGTGTGAAATGGCTGATCAGCCTTTTCTAGCACAGTGGTTTCACTGCTGGTTGGTAATCTGCCAACCCGGGTTCGATCCGGCATGTTGGTTTCTTTCTGTTCCTACTCGCCCCTCTAATTTCTACATTTCTACACAACATTACATTTAAAGTGACAGTTTTCTAGTCAAAGTTGCATGATGTTGGATCGGACAACTGTGGTGCGAATATGAATAGCTGACATATCATTGAAGACAAGTAGATAGGTAACTGTGACTTGCAAACAGATACATAATGTTAACCTTCAAATTGTCTGGCCTAACAAACTTCTGCTCTAGATCTGTTTATCTTTTCTGAAAGTGAAACACAACCTTACACACGCTTAATTTAACTATATGAGCTAGCTCTCTAGCTGTCCTGACTCACTTGCATCATCATCATCATCATCATGGGTTACCCCCATATAACCCCGCAAGGGGCAAAGTAGGGGGGGAGCTGAGGTCCCGGGTTAGGGCGGGCAGCCCTCCTGCCTGGCGCGGAAGCTCTCAACTGTGGGAGCACTTACTACCGCACCAGGCAGGGAATTCCACTCCGGAATTGTTCTAGGAAAATATGAGTACTTGTATGTGTCTGTTCTTGCAAAGATTGGTTTGTACTTATGTTGATGGCTGCCTCGGGTTCGCCCTTGGGTCGGAATCAGTAGGTTCTGTGTGTCTATGTTAATCTTGTTGTTAACTAACTTATAAAAGAAGGTGAGGCGGGCGTTCCTCCTCCTTTCGGAGAGAGGACGCCACTGCAGAATGCTGCGGCTTGCTGCATTCTACAAATATCGAACACCACAGGACAGGGTGTCTGCTACTCTACCAGTAACCATGGTGACATGACAACCATCTGGTCCAGCGCACATTGACCTTATTTGTTTGGAGAAGCAGAAAAGGAAGAAGAATTTGCTTCCCAAATTATGTGCAGGTAAACATTTATCATGTCAACGTTACGATCATGTTTGTTTACCAGGATGTCTAACCTTCAAAAAACGCATGTTACGAACCTTTTTGATCGCGACGCTGAAGTTGTCAAAGGTACTGGCGTGATCGAATATGCCGTGTATGATGATTATGGGCTTGTAGGCCCTGATTTGGACCAGTAACGCGGAGAGAAGCACCAGGAACGACGAAAGGACGAATTTGGGGAAAACTTTTACGCACCCCGCCGCCATGTTTGTTGTTGACCTATCGTGACCGAAATATAGTGAGTTTAAGTAGCAATCTATTCGCTCGGTGCGAATGTTGAGAAAGTTTTTTTAAAATGACTTATGTAAATTTTATTCTTTTAAATAAAATTTCACAGAATGGTTGATAAAAAAAGAATTATTAATCATTTTAGTTGTCAGTTATTGTAAAAATTGTAAGTTAAACTTTTATTCTCTTATATCATTACGTAATTTTGTTGGCACCAAATTCTTGGCCATGTTTACAGTATTTGTTGTTGGAGACCGCGCGCGTTCCAAAATGGAGTTCTCCGTCTGTTTTGTTTGACGACAAGAGTTTTGCTTCTAGCGAACTCTTGGAACACTTGGCAGTTATACCGTAAGTATGGTTTAATCTATAGGCTTTCTATAAGTAAACCAAACACAATAGCGAGTAGATTTAGTCAGCTAAAAGATTTTTAATCGACAAAAAGCACCAATGGGGAGGGGGGCAGCCGGAAGCATGTAAAATGTGCGGAAACCAGTTTTTCAGTTCTTTCTAGAAAATGTCAAATTAAGGACCGATCCAGTTCAATTTCACCAATCTATATCTTTCGTGATTTTGCCGCACGAGAATAAATAGAACAAAAATTCAAGTATGGGGTAAATCAAACTCAAGATACCAAAATTACCAAGTATCATAGAATTTGTGATTATCAGGACAACTCGGCACCTGGGACGACTCGGCACCTAGCCAATTGGGAATTGCGTTTCTCACAAACCTTCACAATATTTTAACTGCAAAACATTTCTCTCACTGCAATAACTTGTAAGTCATACAGTCGGCACAATTTTACGGACATTTTGAGGCTCTGAACGTCACTTCAACTTCAATGTAACTTTGAACGGCGCGGCCGACGCTCTGTCTATATCAGATCAGTCATCTCAACGTGTTTTTGAAACCCACAGACAGTTGTAATCTATGACCAACAAAATATATTGAAATGCTTATTACATCTATTTTCATTTGTACGTACTTGCAAACACGGTCATAGTAGAAGAGAAGTAGAGTGACATCGTGAAAGAACGCCGATATAACAACTAAAAATGGCGTCGCCGGCGGGGCCCGCAACATGTTTTGGAATTGGACGATCTTGTATCCTAAAAATTTGTATCTAAAACGTTACCTCATAGGGTGAGATTGATTTTTACATTCTTATGTCACTTATTATGCTGCCGGAATGATAGAATTATCATTCTTCGAGTGCAAAATATAAAAGTTATGTGCCGAGTAAGTATGGTGCCGACTAGGGCCGAGTTGTCTCAGGTGCCGAGTCGTCTAGAAACCGTTACATGAATGCAAGTTATTATCAAAGTTCTATGTATTGTCAATAGATTTAAACACTGTTTTCAAAAGAAATGATGTCCAGATCAAACTATCTCCAGACCATGTAAAACAGGTCCCATGGTAAAGGGGGCGTAGTTATATAAACATGTGGGAAACATGTAGTCTCCAAGCAGACCCTACGGTGCCTTGGAAACAATATCAAAGCTGGCAAAGGAGTATAGCCGGCCAAAGGGAGATAGCCGGCTAAGGGAGTCAAACGGGCACCGGGCACCTGGTACCTTGCCAGCTTTGATACTATTTCTAAGGCACCGTAGGGTCTGCTTGGAGACTAGGAAACATGTTTATATGATACCTTCTCTCCTGTATGTGGTATCAAGGTATTGGTATCCAGGTACTTAATCAACATACTTGTGAACTGCCCTGCTGACCATTGTTGCTTATACTCACACTTGGTTTCTCAGGTTTAGAGCAGCTGCCACCATTTTGAAATGCTGTTTTAAGCCTAGGGGATTTTTCTTTTGTTTTGTAACAAAGCTTTAAGGTAAAACATTTTGGCTTTATTCGATAACATTCGGCCTTCACTCACTATCTTACTGAGCACTTCAAAATGCAGGGAATAGTACTAGTGTTTCTGAAAGTAATATTACTATTATAAATTCAAAAACGTTACAGGGGGCGGATTTCCCTGACCCCCAAACAAGCACTATCTTATGACTACTAGTATTTGATTGCCATACAAAGATGCCCCCTATACTCAACACTGCCCCCTATACTACCCTGTAAAAATCCTGATTGCTACATACCTTCGTTATCATATCTTGAAAAGACTGAAGTTCCACAACATCCATGAGTACTCCATGAAACACTAGGACAGGTTTGTATGCCGTGGCATGTTGGTACTGATTTGTAGGCAGCAGTAGCAAGAAGACATGTACTACTACTAGCACCACACAAGACAGGTAGGACCCAAAACCTGACATGTTGGCAACTGCCACTAATTTAAACTCACACTATGACTCAGTATGAGTAGAGAAGGGTACATCGGGTAGTATCACTCCAGTTAGAAACACTCATCGGGCTTTTTTATGTTTCTGAAGGAAAACATGTTATTTTTGCTGGCCTGCTGGCTGCATTCTGTTTCTTTCTTCCATTTGCAACTTCACCCAATCAAAACTCAGAATGGCTGATGACGTCATCAAATGTGTGTTATATACCTTTAAAAATTGCCATTACGCCATGCAGGCACAAGTAGCTCAACCAGCAGCCATATATACTAATATGACGTCCTACATGTAATAAGACTGAAAAACAGAATATTCTAAATGACTTGGGTTGTTCTACAAAGAACTTAAGGTTACCTTTTCTATAATGTGCTGCAAATCACTAAAGCCTGTTAGAACCCCAAATAGTCCATGGATGATCAACACGGGTTTGTGCGCTACGGTGCTTTTGCACGGAGTTGAACATACCAGTAATAGAACAACAAGTACTACATTTAGTTGTCCCACAAGACAAGGATGAGACCTAAAAGTTGCCGACATGTTGGACATTAATGCTTGACCAACAAATTTGGGGCCAAAGGCCACTTCAGCAGGAAGACAATAACTGCTTACAAGTACTAGTGCCCTGTCTGATAAGGGATGATATTTTTTGAGGGGGAGATCCCACAAAGTCCCATGATTTTGTGCCCTTGTAACAAATCTCTTTCATGAGGTTGTGCTGGTGTTACTGCAGCGTACATGACCCAGAGGTCCTTGGTTTGAATCCTGTCATTCTATGTACATGTGTACCAATCATGTGACCTGCTGTAGTAGCATCCCGGCCTGGTCTCTCAGAATTTTATGCCTGTCAGAGGGTCTGCTCCCCAAGGTAAGGGGTGTCTTAATTACTCTAAGGCATCCAGTGCGTTCCAGTTTGTTATGTTTTGTAAAACAGTTCGTCCAAAGGACGCCCGGATGCATGCCTGGCTAAAAATAAAATACATCCTGCTGGTTATGGTAGATGTGAAAAAAAAATGCTACCTTTTCTATCATGTCTTTCCAACCTTCCATATCCGCTGCGCGCTCTAATATACCATGGATGATCATCACAGGTTTGTACGCTGAGGTGTTTTGAGCTGAACACGCCAGTAACAGAACAACAAGCAGCCTCATCATAAAAGAGCTCAGCCTCAGAGTCAGACTCCCTGACATGTTGGTCAGTTAGAATCTGGCTGTGGTGGACACTGATATGAGTGTGCTTTAAGGACTTTGGCACGCTTGACCAGAACAAATTTGGTGACAATGGGCAGAGATAGAGACAGTTAATTTTTGAAGTGGAAGATGCTGCTAAATTGTACAATATTTTTGTGTGGACAGCAAAAATACTGGATGAAGGAAAATCGAAATGTCAAAGTTAGCAGAAACAAAGTTAGTCGGTTACTAGTAGGTAATCTGTAGATAATTATTCTGAGATTACCTTTCCTATCAGGTCCTGAAAACCTTCCATATCCGCTGCGCGCTCTGATAAACCGTGGATAAGCAACACGGGTTTGTACGCTGCTGCATTTTGGCACGGCGCTGAACACATCAGTATCAGAACAACAAGTAGTTGCCTCACAGAGGGATGAAAGCTGGAACTCCCAGCTGGCATGTTGGTCAGTTGGTCAATTTGGCTGTAGTGAACTCTGAATGTCTCATCTTAGTCCACTGAACACCTTCGGTCTGCTTGACCCAAATAAATTTATTTGATGCCAAAGGCCACTCAAGTTAGTTTAGTCCACTGCTAGGCCAGGGCACCTTACCAGGTAGAAATTAGTTATTGGTTGATCTTTTTTTAGGGAAGATGCTGAATTGTATTTTTTTTTCTTCTTCTTTTTTTTGTGGACAGCAAAAATACTACTACTGTGTTTACAATGTAGGAAAGCTAAAATATCAAACTTTAAGGTTGATATCATAACTGTTACAGTACCTTTCCTATCATGGTCTGCAAATCGTCCAAGTCCGTTACAGCATCAAATATACCATGGATGATCAACACCGGTTTGTACACGGCTGCATTTTGGTACCTAGCTGAACACACCAGTAACAGAACAACAAGTAGGTGCCTCACAAAAAGGGGGTGTGACCTGACATCTGCAGCCATGTTGGACAACTCTCAAATTTGGCTGTAGTGGACTCTGAAGTCTGATATCAGTTTACAAACGACCTGGCCTCATGACCAAAACAAATTTGGTACCAAAGGCCACCTCATGACCAGCAGCAGGGGGATTACTGTAAACATGGACATTTTTGCGTTAGTTTAAATTGTTCATGGTTTCCACAGTGACCTATTTATCGATAACTTCATTAGAACCACCATGAAAATGCATGTTCTGTTCTCTGCCTGCCCTTGTTTCAACTGCGACCTTCAAATTCAAACCACCGCAAATGCTCTGGAGAGTTTGTCCCTACCATGTAGTTAAATCCCTGCAAACTTGTCGATTACTAGCTAGTTCTAGGCATTTACAGTAATAAGGTAATTGATGATCTTTTTTAGGAGAAAATGCTGATTTTGTTGTGGACAGCAAAAATATGACATTTATTTGTGATAAAGGAAAGTTGCAAATATCAAAGATTCGTAAAAAAAAAGTTGACGTAAATGACATTGAGGAATTGTTATGGGCAAATAGATAGAGTTTTTGATCATTTTAAGCTGTACCTTGCAGCATTGCTCACTCAACAAAAATAAGACACATCTTTGCCAAACAAGTAAGGTGGAGCATCTGAGTTAAAGGGTCAAAGAACAAAGTCTGGAGAACAGTCATATCAGCTGGCTGGTAAGTAAAGGGAGATAAGACCCCCTGCCCTGAAGTTCCTAGCCACCAGCAGGCCTTCCAAGGGGGGGTGCGTGGATCGTAGAATTTGGCAAAAATTGGGAAATCGGCCGGGGGAGTAAGTCCAACCTAAGGTTAGCATTTCCCCTCTTTGTGGAGGACCAATCACCCTCTAGTAGCAAAACTCCCTTAGCAATAACCAGGGTAGTCAGTCTATAGAGACTACAAAGTTCCACAGATGTAATAGGACAACCCTGTATCAAAAAGACTTGGTAAGGACCACCAAGGACTGAGAACCTTTTGTTGAAATTACCTGACTACTATATTATATATATAGTATATATATGTCACATTATGGGTGATTCAATATTATTTCTATTAGTATAACTGTAGCCGAGTGTAGGTACATGTTTATGTACAAACAATGTGGGTCCATTGACATCAATGGTGGTCAAGGTAGAAAATTAAAAACAATGTACTTGGTGTGATAAACAAAGCAGCAAATCGGTTGACAAAAATGGAATGAGAGAATGAATGAATACAAGTGAAAAACCATACCTTTGTAACCAGGTCTTGGAGTGCGTTCATTGAAGATGCTGGCTCAAAGATGCCATGTAGAAGTATAACAGGTTTGTAGGCAGAAACACTCAGGACCACTGTCAGAAAAGTTGCAGCAAAAACCCTGTAGTCAGCACCCATGGTGTCTTGGGTTCTCTCAAGTTAGACCACCTGTTAGACTTGGGTACCGTACCTGGCAAGCAGTATTGTTGTTGATGGTTTTTTGGATGACCTTGGTTTTCTTTTCAAACACTGAAACAGACTTGTTTGTTTGCCATTTAGATCACATGAAGGCTACAAGTCCTAAGTGCAAAGATCAGAGGCAAACAAATTTAATGGCAAGTGCCCTTGAAGTCTTTGGAGGAGGGAGGGCTACATATGTACAGTACTTATATCATGATTGGCAGTTTGATTGTGACACTGTCATTGCCAAATCTGCAAAAATAGATTCACTATGAATATGTCAAATCAATCTTACGTTTCATGTGATTATACCTTAATTATAACCTAAAGTTTGTTTTCCTGACCAATTGTCCTTTGTTTTTGTGTGCCAAGTGGCATTTACTTACTAGTAAGGAATTGGCTTCAAAGTTCATGTACTAGAATCCAGTTGCTTGAGTAACTGCTATTCAGCCTATCTTACTTATTACCTGGATGTCTAACCTTCATTGACTTTGTTTCTTTTTTTCCAGAGAAAAAGCATGGAGCTCCACCCCATACTGGAGCTGCCCCTGACGGACCCCCCTGCCCCGGGGATGTGGTATGTCCTATCCCCAGGGGGTGGTGGGCCCAGCCTGACGGTGGGGCACACCTGTACGTACCTCCCCAGGGTGGGGGGCAGTGGGAGGGTGGTGCTGGTCGGAGGTGCCAACCCCAGCGGGCCGTTTGCTGATACTTTTGTGCTGGACTTAGGTAAGTTTTTAAATGGATGACAGTTGGTATGGTGGTCTAGATCTTATGTTTAGAGTTTTACAAGAGTTAAGAAGTGACCTTCCCACACCAAATGGTGTATCGGGCAGTGCATATCCCTGTTTCTGTTATACTCTCCAAGCAAAGGTTAGGCCCCAGTTGTTTTTTAACGTTTTTTTAGGTGTTTTTATCAGGCTTTCTATTATATGGGTATCGTTTTCTTAATGTCTCGCAGATAGAGAAAATGGTATAAAATAGAACTCCTGATAAACATGACCAGAAAAAGTCATGTGGCCCATGATAAAGAAATTACTCTCCAAACTGAGGTACAACTCTAGTTGTTTCATGCAACATGTACAAATGCATGCACCCTACATATGTGTCTACCATATACTTGCAAATAGCCTCCAGGCACAAACTTGTATAAAAAAATTCATGATACTGCTAACCAACAAATAACATACATTGTTCAAACCTGAAAAAATCTGAGAAGCAACAAATGAATTGGGTGGCCTTATCACCTGATTGTCTAACCTTCATCGAAGTATTAACATACATTGTTCACTCCCATCATCAGACAAGTACACATGGGAGAAGCCGGACTGGGCGGGGCTGACGGCCAGGTATGAACACACCTGCTTCACACCTGAAAGCCAGCCAAGCAAGGTGTTCGTGTTCGGAGGGGCAGAGCAGGGCTGCAACCTTAACAACATCCAGGTGCTAGATACAGGTGTGTACTAGCTACAGTCCACTTTTTCCCCACTTCCGCAAAATCAAATCCCTGCAAACTTAAATACATTTATAGTATTTTACTCAAGAATTTTTTCAACAGAAACTGAAAACTCTACAAGAACCTCCTTTCCTGTCCCAGCCAAAATAAACAAATTTACAGTATCCTAATTCCTGCTTTAGCAACTTTCTCCTATGTATTGATGATTGTACCTTTTCTTGGTACTAGTACAGAGATGGGTACCTGGGCCACAGTTGAACATATCTGTGCTATCTCATTGCCATGTTGCCATAGTAACATTGTATTCTGCTTGGTTACAGGGACAGGTACCTGGACCACAGCTGATGTGCAGGGCACCCCGCCCTCCCCACGCACCTGTCACTATACATCCCACCGGGGGGACAGGCTGTACGTGTGGGGAGGGGGCAAGACGGGGGCCGAGCCCATAGAAGACAGGAAACTCCATGTCTTTGATGCAGGTGTGTGATGATTTATTCTCGTAGTGTATACTCAGAGCCTCGCCTGTGGCCTACACCATGCATGTATACAGCTACACTAACAAATAAATGGACAAATAAATAGATAAATACAATATACCTTGTGGAGGCTATGTTTAACAGAACTTAAAAAGTTTCAACATGGCCTCTAACCAGCTGTCAGCCAATCAGAGATTCTGCTTTACCTACAGAAAACATTAGACATTCTCTAATCATGACAACAGAGTGCACCAAAGTACCGACTTGCCCCTCAAACTCTGTTGTCATGTGAATATTTCATCAAGCACTGCCTCTTTTAAAATACGAGAACCAAGAAATCATTCTCATGTGAACTAAATGTCATATTTAAGTATACTCAAGCATGTAGACTAGTTGATCAAACATTTTGTGATGCAGAATTCAACTGTTTGTTGTTTACATCTGGTTCCCTAGCAACCCTGACCTGGAGCCAGCCCCAGATGGAGGGCAAGCCGCCCAAACCACGCCATGGTCATGTGATGGTTGCCGTCGGCAACAAGCTGTACGTACACGGGGGCATGTCAGGGGTCACGTTCTATGACGACTTGTACGTTCTCAATCTGGGTGAGTTCTAGATTTGTATCAAGTCCTTGGACTGAATGATTTTTCAAACTCTATTTAATAGTTTTAGTTTTTTTATTATTGCATGTACATCTTTTCTACTAGTTAATATGCATTTTCTGTTGACTGATATGATTTCAAATACAATCTCCTTTTCCCCTTGACAATGTTGAATATGTTAAAAGTTGAAACTAATTTGTGGTCTTACATTCTTACATAGTTACACACAAGTTATCGTATTTCTGTTGTAGTCAGTTTAGAATTAAGTTATTCTCTAGTCTCTCTGACTCTAAGAGTCAGACGTTCTGATAGTATGCACTACTATTATTCTAGAAAGGCATCTTATACAATTAAAAACTTAGCATACAAAAGCCCCAGGTACAAAATGTAGTTTATGACAAAGACAAGCATTTCAAATGGCATTAACCATCATATCTCTTTCCAGTGAATCAAAATTACAAACATTCTGTTTTTTCAACAGACACAAAGAAATGGAAGCGGTTGAAGCCAAAGGGTCCGGTCCCCACCGCCCGGGCGGCGCACACAGCTGTGGTGCATGGTTCTCTGGTGTACATGTTTGGGGGTATGAACCAGGAGGGAGCTCTGGACTCCATGCATGTCCTCAACACTGGTGAGTGTTGTATGGACTATGGTGGTAGTCTTGTGGTTAGGGTTGTTGCAATAGGATTTGAAGGCTCAGGGTTCAAATCCCTAGCAGGCTGAATGTTGTGCCCTTAGGAAAGGCACTTAACATGTTTTTTATACCCATTTTCTCACTGGATTTTGATTAGGGATGTCCTAGTAATGAGCATTCTAAGGCAATGTAGATACTCTATACAGCCATATTGTCTGTGTTAACATTTATATAACAGTTTTGTATTCATAATATTTCATTGAAATAGTTTTCAAAGCAATTAGCTTTTTCATGTACATCATTCATCAGATTCACCACCTTGTTTTGTGTTTTTTTCCTGTAGAAAGACTGACGTGGAGTGAGCTGAGACCTGAGGGCCCACCCCCCGGACCAAGGCTGGACCATGGGGCATGTATCATACACCTGTCTGTGGGTGGGACCGGTTCATCGGGATCGGGGGCTCCAAAAAACTCTGGAGAGGGCACCGCATCACTGACACATTGTGCCAGTGGACAGGATAGTGAAGAACAGAACACTGGTCCAGAAAACGAGGCAGGTGATGCAAAACAGACAGAAACTATGGCATCAGAAACCATGGCAACAGAAACTGTGGCAACAGAAACTGTGGCAACAGAACCCAGTGTTCCTCCTTCAGCAAATTCCAGTCAGTCAGAAAATGCAGATTCTGAAGAACTAGTTCCTAGCGCGGAAGAGGCGAGCAGTAAGCCGACAATATTGGACGTTACGGAGCAGTTTCTGCCGGAGGAAGCTGCTCCCAAGGTCACAGCAGCAGCTCAAGGTCGTGCAGCAGCCTCAGGGTCAGAGGAGCATGCTGGGATTGGTCCAGTGCATGATGGGAAGGTGACGATGCTGCTGGTGTATGGCGGGATGGACACGCAGGGAATCATTCACGAGGACTGCCTCGTTATGAGAATTGCTTGATTTAAGTTTGCTCTCTTTTAGAAGTAAGAGTCAAATTCAGGAAAATTCCTCCAAAATTGAGAATAATGACAATCATGAACATATTATTACGCTGATGTAGGTTAGACATAAAGGTACATGTTGTAATGTACACAATACTAATGTTATTCAAGCATCTGGATAGATTTTGTGAACAGAGATATTTCAGGTAATATCTATCTTTCAAGGACAAAAAGATAGTTGATGCAACCTGTAACAAAATCGTATACTAGTTGCTTGAGAAAGTTACATTTTGTATTGTGCAAGACATGAACATTTGCAAGATTTTATTGTGTTTCAATTATGTCAAAAAGAAATATTAAACACATTCCCTAAAGCTGCATCTTTTTATCTGGATTATTCTTTTTTTTTGTAGATTTTAAACAAGCATGATTTACATAAACTTGTTTCTAACAGTCAATTGATAAATGTCTCCTGGCAGATACTAGTAGGAGGAAAGTTCTTTCTGAATCTTTCCAACTAGGTGTACCGGTCAGAAAAATTTATGATGTACCATACAAGGTCCAATCAGAATGCTACAGAAATAAAAAAGCAGATCATGACACAGACAATCTTTCATACTTTTATTTGTAACAGTCCAGATTATTTAGGTAAAAATACAAAAACTGTCACATCCTTACCATGGTGTAACTTTATCTCTGCATATATATCTTCTCACATACAACCATAAATGTACAATCCACAGCATAGCCATACATGTTATCCATGCATATCATTCTGTCCAAATGAGAATCATACTTCCAAGACATTTCATCTAGCAGCTGTAAGTGTCAGCCATGCCAGCATTTTCTGTCCAACCTCCTCCCTGTTGTCTAAACCCATAACAAAATCAATTCGGCGCCAAACTGCAGGTACTTAAGACTGAAAGTTAGTGGTGTCTTTGTCACTGCCAGTATATAACATACTATGAAGTATGAGACCCTCAAAGAGGCAGTGACATATAAAACTGATTGTGCAAGTTATTTCATCCTAGATTAAGTGCGAATTTGTGTTCATCTCACCTCTCAAAGTTGTTTCCCTTAAATGTAAAGGTCTTCCTGTAAATCCATGTACTTTAAAATTGTATGTGGGGACTTAATTTTGCATGAGGAGGGAAATTAGTATCATGAACAGTGGCTGGATCTGAAAAAATAAAATCACCCCAAAACAGAACAGAATAGATTTTGTAATCATCATTAGATACAGTAGGTAAGATATACAACTCTAGTGTATATGTTATACATTTGCAGTTACCCTGTTTCAGTACTACATGTGCATATGTGAGACACTTTATACTTAACTGGGGTGGCCAAAAGCAGAGCTACGTACATGTACTACGATTGGTAAATCTTGTGATCACAAGCACTGCAAGCAGCAAAATTGCCCCCTAGTTACATAGCTGGGGACTGCAGGCCATATTTTGTTAATAAAAAAGATATACCATACACGCAAAGTACATTCTATGCACTTCAAACTTCTTTCATCACTTGAACTTGCAGAAAAAAAATCACCTGATATCTATGTGCCAAACTACTGATAGAATGATACAATGTGTGACACATATTGTTCAATAACAGTGTCAAGATTGTTTTGTATAGTCAAATGTTGACAATTTTATACCATCTTAAAGTGCATGTACACTTTTTTTGCTATACAAAAAAAACATACTACTGTTCTACATTGTAGAAAGACTGTATAGAAAATGTCAATATACCCACATAGATTTGCTTAATAATTCGGGGTTTTTTATTAGTTTTGTTTTTGTACGCAACAAAACAACATAGAATTCCAGGAGTTGGTATATAGTTGGTAAACACAATACAGTGCCCAGTATGACAGATTTGTAAATACTAGAATGCCAGAGGTATTCTACCTATTTTACCATTATCACAGACTGTGCATTTAATTTTTTCAACTTATTTTGTCATCCTTTGATTTTCTTCTCTGTTGCCTTTTCACAGCAAAGGAGACAATGTTTATGTTGACAGCTTCCAGTAGAATCAGTAGATCAGTTCCACTGAGTGAAAGATGCTGGAAGACTGACAAGGTCCAATTTAATATAGACTTCAGACATTTTCTCAATGATAATGAAATCATGGCAGCTTTAGAGTAAAGATACAGAGAAAATATTTTTCATCTGAAACTTCATTCACCAACAAGCTGGTTAGAACCCTGATCACCAATGTCCCGATAATTCAGTACACCTGCCCGTCTGCCCTGCCCCTTGGGCACAGTGAGTGAGAGAGAAGTGGGCTCCATACTAAGTGTGGCGGTTCTGTACCAGCCATTGGCCTTAGACAGCTGCAGGCCTAAGTTTATGGGTATGTTAATCTACTTAATTGTTTCCCATCCCAATGCTAGAAAAAAAGTCAGATTATTGGATGCACCAAACAGATAAATCTCATTTCTTTCTCAGGTATTAGATCTTGACCAGGAGACATAACATTTCTTCCTAGGCCTGAATTCAGCATCTTTCTGAGCCTAAATTTGACCAGTTTTACATCAACAATGTCCCCAAGACTCAGTACACCTGCCCGGCTGCCTTTGACCCCTTCGGCGCAGTGAGTGAGAGAGAGGTGGGTTCCATGCTGAGTGTGGCGGCTGGGCGGACTCTCAGGCCGACTATGCGCTCCCACAGGCTCACCACACGCCGGTACTTCCCTGGGTCTGGCATCATCTGGGGATATACAGAGGGAATGAGTGATTGAGTGAAAGAATAAAGGATTGGATGGATAGATGGAGGCAGCAAAAGTGAACGAGTGACTGCACGTGTTGGTTGTAACGAGTGAATGAAAAGTGGGAGTGAGTGAAAGATTGAGTAAGTAATGGAGGAAGAGAGGGAAGGTAAAGGAATTGGGTCTACTGGTCTGTATTATCTAAGAAATGAATGATGAAAGTGGTGACTGAAGAAATAACTAAATAGCAAGATAGAATCTAGTAATCTGGACCTACTTTTATTCATTATCATGGAAGCTCATCTGTGTTGGTAGTGATCATAGTACAATGCTAAACTTTCTTCCAAAACAATCAAATTTTCAACGACCACTGTCGCCTTCCTCAGTATTGATCCTGACAGTGGTTAATGAAAATTTGATCCGTGTTTACCTTTGTGTTGGTAGAAAGTTTAGCATTGTACTATGCATACATAATAACCTTATATTTGAGACAAACCTTTGAGCAGTGGTGTCTGGTGATTTGTCCATCCGGCCCCACAGTAAACATGGAGAACGCATCGATCGATCTGGAAATACAAGGAGTTAAACTTCAAACTCTGACAGAAACTGAAATTGCAGAAAGGGATCACCTAGCATTGTTCCCTCAGCACGTCACCGGAACGTACTGCGCCTGCGCGAACCCTGGTGTTTTGGGGCTTGGTTTGGTCAACATTGCATTGAAATCCCGCTTGTTGCACAGTATATGTTAGAGACATGGTTTCATGTAAAACGTACACGGGATTTTACCCTTATATACGCACATACTTTCTTAAATGCGGCCCTTTAGTAAACCGGGGGTTTAGCAAGGTTTAGCATGTCTATACTTTTCGCGCAGGCGCAGTACGTTCCGGTGACGTGCTTGTTCCCTCCATGTTTGAGTGACCAAAAATTTTACCTATCACTTGTATGTAGTCCAGTCTTGTCCTATCCCATTTTTGTCTTCCACATAATCATGTTAACTTTGTTTAATCTTCCCCCGGTTTAATTTCACAACCAATATAAATTTTGGAGCCCAACAGCTGAAGGTTTGCACAAAGAGACTCTAAAGTTCTCCCACCTTAAGACACTCCCTCCCACCTTAAGATTCCTCCCCTCACCTGTAGAGTCCAGACTTGTCCTTTCTCCAGAACCTGAGCATCAGCAGGTGCAGTGGGAGGCCATGAACACGCCAGCGAGCCTGGACCGTACCATCCTGCACCTCGTGGGTAAGCTTCAGCACCTCCAGTCGTACATCTGCGTAGTAGATCCACGCAGCCAGCCTCAGTAACATCAGGACCGCCTGGTACGTTGTACGGCCTCTGTCAAAATCATCAAATGCCACATCAAAGGGAAGTGCAATAGATAGCATTAAGTTTATGCTATTTGTTTAAATGACATGCAGCCAAATTAAATACAGTAAATGCAGAAATGCTTGTATGTTCTATAGTATATGTTTTATATGTTCACAATTTTCATGATGACTGCTTCACAGGCTCAGTGAACTCAAACCAGCACAAAAATTTCTGTTTTCTTCTTCTTACCTACCAATTACCAAAAGCACTTCAACTTCAAGTACATATATCTTTGATGTGTTGGAGTGAACTGCTACAGAAAGGACACACAAATACTTACAAAATTGAACACAAAAAGGAACCAAACTTACTTTGTGGTCATACTGAGGAAGTCGTTGATGAAGACCACGTCAGGATGGTACATTCTGTAGTCATGGTTACCACGGAAGAACTGTGGCATCTGGGGAGGGGGAGAACATATGGTTTCAATGTACCCACAGAACACTGGGCACTTCAGCCTAAGGTTTACAGGTATTATGGTGACTTATATACAATATCTATTGAAGGAGTTTAAAAGTGTACCTGAAAAACCTGGCAAGAACTTGAAATAAGGCTACCATAAGATATAATAATAAGGTACTAGTATACAAAATTTGACTTTCAAAAGTCATTTTTAAAATCAAATTGGTAATTGGCAAATTGGTAATTGGTAAAAAAAATGTTAACTTCATGGGTGCATACCTCAAAAAACTGAAAAGTGTGGATGTCAGAAAGCTATCCTAGTGAACGAACAACTAAAAACAACTCAAGCTCACCTGTTCAGCCAGCTTGGCGCGCACCTCTGCCAACTGTTCCTCCGTTACTCTGTTGTCTGACGGTCCCGTGACCTTGTTGTCGGAGGTCATCTGAAGTTCATGTCTCTTCTCCTGTTTTTTAACTTCCACAGACATCATGACGTCCATATCCCCTATAACATCTCCAGATTTCACGGCTTTGTCCTGTTGCCATGGTAGCAGCTGTTGTGACGGCAACATCGTCACCTTCTGTACTTCCCTAGCGATGACATTGTCCTTAAAAATGTCCTCAAATTGAGCTAACAGACTTGAAATTGTCTCATTAACAATATCAGAGTCAAAATACCCCTTTTCTGAGCCTGCCTCTTTATTTGACTTGTGTTTTCCATTTGCAGATGAAAGAAAAGGTTCCTCAACAGTTTCCTTCAAGATATTTTGCTCTCCTTTGGCAGGTTTCCCAGGACTGACAAAGATGAAGGGTTGCAGAAGGGTTCCGTCCGGTAAAACCATCAGTGACATGGGACTGTGTTCTTTCGCCACAGAACTCCATCTGTGCGAGTGTCTGCCATCGTTTCCTGCACAACGGAAGTCCAGTTTCTGATCTTCGCGTACGAGCGTTCCGAGTCTGGTACAGGTGACTTGTTGAAGCCCACAGGGAGGAAGGGCGCATGTCAGCCTGCCACTGGTGCATTGTGGGTGTCCCGTCACACTGACACTGCTGCTACATATCTGCTTACCAACCTGGCAGGAAAATACAAGAGATAAAACACTAACAGTTAGCTCAACTTAACTTTATGAGCAGAAGAGCTAATCTTACACTGGTTGTGACCAAAAAGACAGGCAGTATGTATAGTATTAACAGGTTTGTTTGTTTGCATGTTCATCGTACTGGGGGTATTTCCCCACCCCCTTAAAGAAAGAAATCCCCCCCCCCCCAAGAGAATCCCAACCTACTAATGCTAATATATTGGAGGCCATAATCAGAAACACAACATTACTTTTTCTAGTCCTTGCTGTCACTCAGTCTCCTAATCCCAGGATAGAATATCTGAACACATAGTACATGTACATAGCTCTTATTCAAGACCGTTAAGCCACATTAATCCTGTAACTTCCATGACCTTAAGGCTTAAGGCTCACCTCTTAAGGTCAACATACGTGTTCATTTTGGAACTCAGAATCTGAGATGTTTGTTTACTTCATTCTTGAAATCTACCAGCATGACAGCGCCAAAATTCTACTTCCCAACTATAAAAACCGACATAGCTCTGTATAAAACATTACATCAGCCCTACAGGCCCGTTATATCAGCCGCTTTACATGTCTGAGTTACTGACCTTCATGGCAAGTCACCTGTTACGGAACCCGCCCCCTCCCTTACTTAGATTTAGAACCCGCCAAAACACAGACAACACTTTCTCTGCTTTTCTTGAGGAAAACAGGACTAATCATTGTGATATTTTCGTCATAATTGAACACAGTAGATGTCGAAATGTCGACAAAGTCGACAGCCCCGCAGAAAGAACGTCCCTCCGCGCATTTGGGATGTTTCAAACGCAGGTCACACTTTTTACTCTCACCTCTGCGGTTCTAGAAAGCTCGCCACAGGACGGTTTCTCGGAGATCCGGGCCTCGTGCGAGCCGAAATGCCGCCCGACCCGGCACGAGCTCGTTCTCGGCACGATGCTGCTGCAGGTCGGCTTCAGGAACCGTAGCTGGAAGGCCATTTCGCCCGCACAAAATAAACTTTTCGACAGCGATCAAAATGCAACAATCTCGTATTATTAGCCCGCCATCTTGGAACGGTCCAAGTGTTACCGGTAGGGATAATTTTACAGCTAGAAATATTGCAAATAATTTGGCTTCATGGCACATTAAATATGTAAACATATAATGTTTATTTCATATCTGAATAAAGTTTTAACACTAAGCGTAATGCATTGGTTGGAAGGATTGTTTTGACAGCACTCTTTATAAACATACTGATATCTCAAAAGCGCCACCTAGTACCGTTTCGAAAATTGCAAACTTTGACCTTTGACCTTAGAATTCTTTGTGATCTTGCAGCCACCATTTTTGTCAGAAGGAATTCTTTTTTTCTCGACCAAAACCAACATTTTAAAGATATTTCTGTGCTTTCGGAAATCTAACAAGTGGCTAGGTAAGTCCTTGAGATAATTTCATCATTCACTTTTCCGTGCTGGCACATCAAAAATTAGGGGGAGGGGCGCAAAGTTCCTTTTTTGTGCACTAGAAAAGGAACGGATAGGTGATAACGGGATTTTTTTATATAGCCAAAGAATGCTGCCCAAGGGATTCGAAATTATATAGCGAGATAGGTTCATATAGCTAGGCTGAGCTTTGAGTTTGATTGAAATTGATCCTACAAATCATTTGATTGTAGTAATTTGTACAACGTCCCATGAAATTATGACAGTTCTGCTTTTGTGAGATTGCCATTAAAATCCTCTGATTGGGAAAGAAAGCATGCATGGGACCCAAATATGTTAGAAGATTGGAATTGGGAGGGTCAGATATGATAAACAATTGTTGTTGTTGTAGGAGCAATGGAGGAAACTCTATAACAAATTTATCAGCTCTTTAATATCACAGGTAGATACAGAAAGTACACGTATATATAGCTGATCTTCCAATTTTTCCTCTTTTTTCTCCTCAATTCTTAGAATGATGGAGAAGCCAAGCAGTATTCTTCCTATTGTACTGCTCACACGTATTGATGAACATCCTGGGAACAGGAATATCAGCAGAAAGGACCAGACAACAGACACAGGAAGGCGGCAGGACAAGGAAACAGAGAGACCATGTGAGGAAACCTGCAGTGAAGTCTCTGCAAAGACTTTCCACATTTGTGAAGAGTGCGGATATAGAACAAGTCGTATGGCAAACCTTACAGTACACATGAAAAAGCATACGGGTGAAAACCCTTACAATTCTGACATCCCCGAGAGTCCATATGGTGACCAAAGTACCTCATCACATGTACAGGTTCTTACAGATGACATGGACTGGAATGTGGCAGAACACACAGACACAAAGCCCCCCAGTGATTCGGTGCATAAAAAATTCAAGTGTAGTCAGTGCTGGTTTACGTCACCATACACGGCCACCCTTATTGAACAGCACATGAAAGTGTGTACCGGGAAGAAGCCCTACAAGTTAGACAAGTGCAACGATGTTGCAAGCGGAAAATACGACTTGGAGCCACACATGGCAAACCATGGAACTGAAGAATCAAGCTCTGCTTCTCAGAAACAGGATTTTGACAGACCCACAGCGCCAAAACCACAAATAAGTGAGCATCTGAGAAAAGAAAGCAACTCATGTGGACTTTGTGACTTCAGATGCGAGTATCAATCTCAACTGTCCCCACATATGAAAATACACACAGCCAGGCCTGACAAACCCTACAAATGTGACCAATGCCACACTTGTTTTGCCTGTAAAAGCAACTTAGACAGGCATATGACTACTCACTCCAGTGACAACAAAGTTCCACTACAAACGACAGGTGAGACTAATAAAGACTTCAAACCTTACATCTATGCGTGTGGACAGTGCGACTTCAAGTGTGATTATAAGTCTGAGCTATCCAAACATATGATCGTACATACAGGTGACAAACATCCCTACAAGTGTGACCAGTGTAGCTATGCCTCTGCAAAGAAATACTATCTGGACAGGCACATGACTACTCACTCCAGCGACAACAAAGTTTCACTACAAAGGACTGGTGAAACTAATAAAGACTTCAAACCTTACATCTACGCGTGTGGACAGTGCGATTTCAAGTGTGACTATAAGTCTGAACTATCCACACACATGATGACACACACAGGAGACAAGTACCCCTACAAGTGTGACCAGTGCGGCTATGCCTCCTCAAAGAAACACTTCCTGGACAAACACATGCTGAAGCACACTGAGCCCTACGTGTGTTGGTGCGGCTTCAGAACGGCAGACAGTTCGCTATTACTGGTTCACAGGGCAACACACACCGGAGAAAATCCCTACAAATGTGATCAGTGCGACTTTTCGACATCGTCTAAAGACAGTATGGAACAGCACAAGGCAACACACACCACTGAGAAAGACGATTCGGGTGATCAGAATGACGTTTCTGTATTGTCAAAAGACAGCACGGAAGAGCAGAATGCTGAACACACAGCTAAGAAAGACTATTACATGTGCGGGGTGTGTGACTTCATGACCCCAGACAGAATCGTTCTATCCCTGCATCTTAGCGAGCACACGGGGAAAGCACCCGACGTCTGGGACCACACCTACGCTCTCCCACCTGCCGCACTGAATGCGGTCGAAAAATCTTACCTGTGTGAAGACTGTGGCTTCGAAGCATCAGAGGCACGTAAACTTGTCATTCATAGGAGAAAGCATACAGGTGAGAAACCCTACCTGTGCGATACATGCGGGATCGCCTTTGCGCATGGAACTTCCTTGACTCGTCACTTGAGGACCCACACAGGTGAGAAACCGCATAAATGTGACCAGTGCGACTACTCTGCTTCCAATAAGAGATGTTTAGACCTACACATGGCTAAGCACACGGGGGAGAAACCCTACGCGTGCCAGTTGTGTAGTTTCAGGACAGCTAATAAACAAGGCTTGGCCCTACACGTGAGAAGACACACAGGGGAGAAACCCTACCAGTGCGACTTCTGCGACTTTTCAGCCGCGCGGAAACACACCATCGACCTCCACATCGCCACGCACAATCCAGCCAAGTACTTTGAGTGTGATAAATGTGAGATGAGGACGGTCAGTAGACAGTACCTGAAGCGCCACATGGCCAAGCATCAGAAGAACCCGTATTACAGGTGGAACCCAAGTTACCAGAGCTCAAATTACACAGGGAAGTTATACCAGACGAAGGTTGATGACTATGACTATGATGATGATGATGATGACGATGATGATGATAGCAAGGAGGAGGATCCGGAGGAGATGGAAAGTTGGAGTGATCTAGATGATGAAGATGTTGATTTTGAAGATGAGGAGGAGGAAGAGGAAGAGGTACATGTAAAGGAAGAGGTTCAAGATCGTAATGACTTATACGACTTCTATGGTACACAGGAAAGTAATGTACCAAAGGTAGAGTGACAGAAATTCCTGTACTCTGATATGAACCCAGGACCCTGTACTAGTAGTACAAGGAATGTGATCATGGAGCTTTGATGTGATAAAAAAAGTTGGATGAATCTTGCACTCATGATTCTGTGATATAGGCTTTTTTGGTAAGACAAAAATTCCAGGACAGAACTGTTTGTATTTAAAAAGATTGAATGGGGGCATTATGAAGCAGCTCAGATTAACAAACAGTTCTACCCTTCCCTGGTAAGTCAAAATGAGATATTCTTGAAGGGGGGGTGTACTGTCAGGCAAATCACAGTTAAAAACTGTTTGACCTAGTAGCATTTCTGGTCAATCTAAATTTTATGGCTGTCAGAGAATCTGCTCCCCTGAGTAGGGGTGCATGGTTAGGGCATAGGGGCACAGAGCCCTTGTTACCCTATTTACATGTGGAAAAATGAATTGCAGGAGATTTTTGAAAAGTGTATAAAAACATCCTCTGGCTAATGTGAGAGTCTATTTTCTTTGTACGTAATATTTTCCCCATGACTCATGGCTGGGTGTAACCCACACCTTATATAATTATAAGTAATCATTTCCAATGTCATTAGAATTAGGACATTCTGCTACAACTATAATTGTATCAGTCTAGTTTAGTAGTACATTTATTCAGAGGCTTGAATAATGTGACAACCTATGTGCTTTTGTACATCTGTTATCACTTGATTGCACAAATATACAAATTTATCATCATCTGACTGTGTCTTGTGTTTTGCTAACGTTGATGCCATTGTCAGAATAAATCAAAAAGAATTTCATCATCTTTTAAGGCCATGTTGACTTTATTATATGGATGACATCTGTGGGCACATCAATTTTCAGGCATTTCCGACAAAGAACATTTTTCAGGCATACAATAAATCGTACAAACCAGCTGTAAAATAAGCAGATACATTTGTATATTGCAAATAAATATCAGAAAATGGATACTGCATTCATAGAATACCAACGTCGCTTCCAGGCCAGTTTAAAGGAAAATATGAATGAAGTTTAATACTCTATGACTTAGTATACAAACATGTGTTTAGTCATTTATTCAGCCTTCCTATGCACTTAGATTTCACAATGAATGCAACTTTTTTTTTGGGGGGGGGGGAGTAATTTCATTTTCAATGGCATCCATATAATCAAATCAATATGGCCATTTCCTAAATCAATAACCCAACTTTAAACTGAGAATGATGCAGAGAAGACTTGTTTGTATATATGATTAAGAATGATGATGAATTAAGAAAGCAACCTTAGAAAGTACCTTAGAAATCAACCTTAGCGTGGACTGACACCCTGGCCAAATTGCCTAATATTTTTTGCCAAATTCTCAGATCCATACTAGAAAGGCCTGGTGGACGTTACCTGACCCCCTGGTATCGTCGAACAAAACCGGATAATCAGGTTTCTGCAAATTGGCGACCTCTGACCTTTCAATGCGTTTGTCCGCCATTTTGAAGGCTGGCTTTAGTTTGCTGTGTGGACTCTTTATTCCCTGCGTGTGTTTGGTTCATTATCCGACACATGTCAGTCACAAAGTCTCATAAACAGACAGGTGAGAGTGTAAGTTTATCATAGAGTGAAAACTTAAAAAATAGATTTATATTTTGGTGCGATTCTTGTTGAAGCTTACTAAACCGCGAAGATCTCTACTCTACTCTACTATGGAGGATGGGGCAGAAATTGTACCTCATATAATTTTTTGGGCTATTCAAAATGGGGAGTAGGTGGAAGACGTACGAAACCAGGTTCCAAACTCTTGACTTGTTCCGAACTTCGAACCAAAACTACCAAACCCACCCTAGTTCCAATCCACATGAAAACTCAGGTGATAAATTTGCTCCGACTCAAATTTTCAAAAGACAATGTGCAAAACGCCTGATTTGCATATTTGTGACCGGCTTTATGCGGTCTTAACCAAAACTTCTGACCAAGGAGGTTAAAAAAAATCTTTAACCTCCTTGCATGAACTGAATGTTATTCAGGCAAAAAGTTCAAGAGCAAGGGGTTATTTTATCATAATTTATGTCTGGGGAAGTTCGGTACAAGAAATTGAAGAATTGGCCGAAAAAGACCCAATTTTGAAGTCCCAACTTTGAGATGAGTAAGTTCTTGGAAATAGTATGCTACGCAGTGAAAATTAAATCGGTAGATTTGTCATGAAGATGATGGTGAAAACTGCACAAGCATAGCTATAGCATTATGAGAAAAGCTGAGAGTGCAAACATGTCCATTGTTTGTGTACTACTGTGGGGCACAGTTATTGGCGGGAAACATAATTGAAGTTACATACACATGCAAATATCTAAGGTGAACTCACGTGCTACCTAATTTTCTATTTTTCTTGTGTATAAAGTGGGACATAGACAAGATTGAACAGAACAAGAACGGGCAAGAGAGAGACACGCAAAACTTCAAAATTGGAAAATTGACTTTAAATCTTAAATGTTATTTCTTCTGTCTCCTCTCCTCAACAGGTGTACAAATGGACAAAACAAGACATCCCATTGGAGAATCAAGTCTTGAAGACATGAATAACAGCAGAGAGAACCAGACAACAGACACAGGAATGCAGCAGGGCAAGAAAAAGGAGAGTCCATGTGAGGAAACCTGCAGTGTAGGCTCCACCCAGTCTGATAACAGGACAGACAGCAGAGAGGACCAGACAACAGACACAGGAAGGCAGCAGGACAAGGAGTGGGAGAATCTATGTGAGGAAAGCCGCAGTGTAGGCTCTACCCAGGATAATAACGGTACAGACAGCAGAGAGGACAAGACAACAGATGCAGGGAGGCAGAAGAACAAGAAAATGAAGAGTTCACCTAACATCTGCAAGGAGTGTGGCTACAAGGCAGCCTATAAGAAGGACCTAGACAAACACATGAGAATACATACAGGAGAGAAGCCCTACAAATGTGACCAGTGTGATTATTCTTCTGCTCAAAAGTCTGGTTTAAACAGACACATCATAACCAAGCACACTGGTAAGAAACCCCACAGGACAGCTGACAAGCCTAACCTAGCTCAATGTGTGAAACGACACAAGCATGGCTACCGGACAGAACCAAGAAGTGACAATAACATGTTAACACACACCACAAAGCATAGAAGTGACCCAAGTGGCGATTCTGCTGTACGTAAGACCACTTCAGACCTGCATATGTTTAAACATACGGAAGGCAAACTTCATGTGTGCGAGGTGTGTGGGTATAGGGCAGCCTATATGAAGGACCTAGCCAAGCACATGAGAATACATACAGGAGAGAAGCCCTACAAATGTGACCAGTGTGACTATGCTGCTGCTCAAAAGTCCTGTTTAAAACGACATATCATGACCAAACACACAGCTGACAAGTCTGCCCTGGCCTCACATAAGAAGAAACGGGCAAGTGAAAAACTGCAGAAACGTGACAAACGTGACTTTGCAGCTTTGCAGAAAAAAGCTCTAGACCAGAACATGGCCAGACAAACTGGCGAGGAACCCTACAAATCTGATAACAGGACAGACAGTAGAGAAGACCAGACAACAGACACAGGAAAGCAGCAGGACAAAGAAAGGGAGAGTCGGCCATGTGAGGAAACCTGCAGTGTAGGCTCTACCCAGTCTGATAACGAAACAGACTGCAGAGAGGACCAGACAACAGACACGGGAAGGCAGCAGGACAAGGAAAGGAAGAGTCCATGTGAGCAAACTCACGGTGTAGCCTCTACCCAGGATGATAACGGGACAGACATCAGAGAGGACCAGACAACAGACACAAGAGGACGTCAGGATAAAGAAGCGTGCGTTGTAAATTCTGTCCAGACTGACGAGGAATCAACACAACCACATGCTCAGGCTCCTACAGCAGAGACAAATGAAGGTGCAGACTCTGGAGACTTTGCAGACAGGACTAGTAAAAACTCATCGCAGCACAAGAGAAAACGTTCAGACAAAACAAAGTACAACTGCACCCATTGCAGTTATTCCTCAGCAAAGAAGAGGAACTTCACCCTGCACATGCGAAGACACTCAGGTGAAAAACGCATCACGGCTGAAAAACGTGGTTACCTGACAGAACCAGAAAGAAGAAGCACTGACGTTCCCGTGCCCTCACCCCAAAAAAAGCATAAAAGTGATGAGCCCTACAGAAGTGATGAGAGTGGCGATTCTGCTGCACAGAAGTCCACTTTTGACCTGGATGAGGGATGGAAATTTAACGTATGTGAAGAGTGTGGTTACTGTGCAGCCTATTGGAAGGACCTAGAAAAACACATGAGGATACACACAGGAGAGAAGCCCTACAAATGTGAACAGTGCGACTATGCTTCTGCTCAAAAGTCTGGTTTAACCCGTCACATCCTTACCAGACACACCGTCGAGAAACCCTACACGTGTATAGACTGTGATTTCAGGACGGCTGACAGGTCTCACCTAACACAACACGTGAAACGACGCAAGTGTGGCGGCAACCGGACAGAACCAAGAAGTCGCACTAACATGTTCACACGCACCACAAGGAATGGTGAGGAGCTCTACAGATGTGACAAGTGTGGCTATTCTGCTGTACAGAAGTCCACTTTGGAGCTGCATATGCTTAGACATGGAGGAGTGAAACGTAACATTTGTGAAGAGTGTGGCTACAAGACTGCCGTTAAAGGGGACTTAATCAAACACATGAGAATACACACAGGAGAGAAGCCCTACAAATGCGACAAGTGTGACTACGCTTCTGCTCAAAAGCCCGGTTTAGACCGACACGTTGCGACCCAGCACAGTGGCGAGAAACCCTACATGTGCGAGGAGTGCGGCCACAGGACGGCGGACAGGTCTGCTCTCATCTCGCACATGAAGAAACATTCGGGCGAAAAAACCTACAAGTGCGACAAGTGTGACTTTGCGGCTCTGCGGAAAAGAACCCTGAAGCGGCACATGGCCAAGCACACCGGAGAGAAACCCTACCTGTGTGAGAAGTGTGGGTACAGGACGGCTTACCCAGCCAACCTGAATGTACATATGAGACAGCATACGGGTGAAATGCCCTACAAATGTAGCCTGTGCGACTACGCTGCTGCGCAGAAAGGCCATCTTGACCAACACTTGTTCAAACACACAGGTGAGAAACCTTACGAGTGTGAGGAGTGTGATTTCACAACACATGTCAAGAAAAGCCTCATAAACCATGTTAAGATACACACAGGTGAGAAGCCCCACAAATGTGACCTGTGCGACTATTCTGCACTAAGGAAAAGCTGTTTGGAAGCACACATGACTAAACACACTGGAGAGAAACCTTTCGCATGCAAAGACTGTGAGTATAGGGCAGCGGACAAGTCGAACCTAACCCAACATATGAAACGACACAAGGGCGAAAATCGTTCAGACGTGACCCGTGTAACTATTGTACTGCAGGGAGAAACATTTTACTCTTACACATAGCCACAAAACACACAATGTAGTAGTGATATAATTATCAAACTGCCTTGTGGAAGTGTGTTTGGATAATACTTTTATATTTTATGGGTAATGGGACTACTGACTTTTTAATACAGGTATATTCAAATGAAGTATAGCAGATATGTTGATATTGAAACATATCTCCATTGTATCATTCAATAGGTGATTAAACAATATTGGAAACCAGGCATAAGGTACCTAAGTTTACTTATGGCTCTTGATATGCTACATGCATATTTTTTTCATGTTTGATTTGAATAAATTTATTTTCCTTTTTGGAAATATCAGGCCCAGGGTTGTTGTTTTTTTACAAGTGAAGTGTGTGCAATTTGACTTTGACTGTTTTTGGATCCACAATAGTCAATTAGCTTGACATTTCTTTTGGGCCACAGCAGTTCGATTTATTTCTTAACTTGGACATTTGTATAAGAAATTGATTAGTATGAATACTTGTATTAAAATAAATCTTCCAGTATAGCATTTTTTTTTAATCTGAGGGCCAAGGAAATACATTGGTGTGGCCTTGGCTATTCTTCCTGTTGTCCTATACGTAAAGTACATCAATGTAAAATATTACTATAGACAACAGGAGCTAATTGACTCATTTGCATTAACTGTGTCTTAGCCTTGCTATCCTTTGAAATCCAAATTGTCTTCAGCTTGACTTTGGCTTAGCTTTGTTTTCTTTGGAATCCAAATTGTCTTCAGTCTGAATTGTCTTACAATCTTTCCTATTGGACATCTGAAATTGTCTTCATTCATAGTTAGAGTATAAATGACCTGTTTCTTCCAGATCTCTTCAGTGTCACTGACGAAGGATAGTGGATTCTATCCGAAACGTCTGACCGTTTCAAAACCATATCCAGTTGCTTGAGTAACTATTTTTGGCGTATAGACAAAATGGCAATTTGATATAGCCAAGTATATGTACTAATACTTTGAAGCAATCACAACAAGATGAGATGATGAAAAAGAGGTCAAGGATCAGTATTACTTTATTGGTCTTCATTTTCGGGTTACAAACTTGTCAGAGTATTGATTTTATCAAATTGATATCCTAAGATATTTCTTTTTTTTAACTTTTTTTTAATATGCCTTACAATGATTTTATTGATTTTTTTGCCATATCACAACTCAAACCAGCCATATTACAGAGTTATGGCATACTGCATACTTACTAGCTAAAATCTATTATGACAATAGAACTGGGGGTAAAACATAATTTGATGATCAATATTTGAAGTGCTGAAAAGTTTCTCAAAGTCTGAGAGTGAAACAAATTTGTTAACAAAGTAGAGAAAATGACTACCGGTAAGAAGCTTGAGTATCACGCCTACATCACATTTCCAAACCGGGTCCTGGCTGGGCAGGTTTTGGGAACAAAAACAGTGAAATAAAGAATAATGAAAGACACCAAACTACACCAGACCTAAAGATGATAGTCGTGGGCATTATTTGTGTAAATCTTTATGTAATATACATTTCTATCTCTCGTGTCCACAAACAGCCTGGCCGGGTCTCGGTTTTTGAATGTAAGCGTAAACGGAGTCTAGTCTTGTTTGCTGTTGTCTGGTCCTGTTGGCTCCTGAAAGCATACTAAAGGTGACAAGACTGGATTCCATGCTATTGTTGTCCACCCCTATTTGCTGCTGTCCTCAGCCGTTGCCATGGTAACGGGATAGTGTAGAACTTCTATGCTGCCATCCTCCAGACTTGTTGGTGGGACCAGCCTCAGATAGGAAACCTACAGTGTGGGTTGCAATACGACACATTTTTGCATCTCACATGGTAATACATTGTGAAGAAATAGAAATGATAAAAGATTTGTTACGAAAATTATCTCGATCTGAGCTAAAGGGTATCTCAATATAACCTCAACCCAACATGGATCCAAAATGACAGATAGAAACAAAACCTCAGCTAAGACGTCAGACAAGTAATGTCAAATTTGCATGAAGAACAGCAGAGAAAACAAGTCAATTTGACAGGACTGATTTCAGCCAAAAGGACTGGTGCACTCATAGCCTAAAATCCAGCTTTGGTCCGCTCCCGAAGGACGCTGCCCCTCCCTTCGAAAGCTAACAAGGCAGGCTGGACTCCAGGCTATTGGTTAGCTCAAATTAATGATAGAGCTCTTGCTTCGGACTCGGGTGGTTGCAGGTGTGGCCGGGTCATAGCAAAAACTTTCAAAATGGTGCAAACTGATGAGCAAGTGAGTGAGCGTGAGCGAATGAGTGAGTAGATGAGTGAGTGAGTGAATAAGAGAGTGAACAATTGTGTGATTGAGAGAATAAGAGAGTGAAGTGAGAATGAGTGAGTAGATGAGTGAGTGAATAAGAGAGTGATCAATTGTGTGAAGGAGAGAGTGATTAAATTCTCACAGCGGTAAGAAAGCACACGCACCTCCTCAGCATCCACCCATGCTCCTGAGTTAGCGGACAGAACGGATCTCCCGTCCCTCCCCACAGCCGGCTCTGCGGCCCAGTGGTGATTGTGGCCTGTAACAACCACGTCTTCCTCACAGGCCTCCAGCAGGGGCGAGAAGTCGTCAAGATACACCAGGAACATCTTAAAGACTTTCTCCAGACCTTCCTGTGGTGAGGTAAAACAGAAATGGAAACAGAATGATATATATAGTTTATTGCAAATTTTTGTCCGTGGGCTAATTGCAGGTAACATGGAAGGGCACATACAGTGCAAGCAATATACAAGAGTATACATAACTCTAAAAGCTAGCTCTGGACTTCTTTTTCGGAGACAGTGAAAGACGAAAGGATGATTGTTTTCAAGACGAAAGGATTGTTTTCAATTTCTTTTATGATAGACATAACCTCTTTCGCGGACTTCTAGCACCACTGGCTTTTACTTTTCGGGAAAGCTCGAATGTGCGATTTTCAACATGGACTCAAATTCTCTAATGCCGAGAGAGAGAGTGACAACATAGAGACTTCCTCTCTCAGTATTGGAGAACCTTTGATACTCTGTTATCATCACTTGAATATCGCGAATCAAGGCCCCCTTTCCCCTAAAAAAAGCCAGCGGTGCGAGAAGTCTACAAAGGAGGCGAGAAAGGCCGATGTTAGAAATCGAAGGTAAGATGCAGGATTCCTACCAGCCATCTGTTCTATCTTGACCGCCAGCTAAATTTTTCCTCCCAGATGTCTGTGAACCAATGAACCATAAATGAACGTGGCCTTGTACCTTGTATTGTATTTGTGCAAGTAGGTTGGGTTATGTACCCCAGTGGTTTGTCCTACGTTGAGAATGTTAAAGGTAAACATCCAGACCACAATTACCTGTTTACATAGCCTCTCTATGAAGCTGTACTTCGGCAGCTTCCGCACGGGCACGTACATCCCATCATGCATCCTGATGACGCCGTTGCCATGGATACTCCCGCCTAGGCCTAGCTCCATCATCAGAGACAGAAGCTCCTCCCGTATGTCAGGTAGACACACGAGGTTCATGATGTCCGGTCCTGCGCTCTTCAGCATAGCGTGAAACTGCGCCTTCGCTGTTCTGTTATTGGAACAAACAACAGAACGCCAAATAGTAGTTACTTAGCCGATGGATATATGATATTGGAAACGGTCAGATGTTTCATCTACTACCTTTCATCAGTAACACTGAGCAGATCTGTTGAAGAACAGTAGTGAATAATTTCATCAGGTCGGTAAAGTACAACCATGAAGAGCCAACGTTTCGATGACCAGAGCTAGGTGTTACGGGTTCACAGTGTACTGGAACTGGGCGTTACATGTTCCAGTGCACTGGAACTACGTTTACGTTTACGTTTGGGTCTGCATCACCCAGTCCCATTACATTGTGAACCAGTAAACCTAGCTCCAGTGCAGTGTAAACCAGTCAGTATAGAACTGACAAAGATGACAGAGGGTCATCGAAACGTTGGCTCTTAATAAATTTCATGGTTGTGCATAATGTTGTTTGTAATCATGTTGAAGAGCAGACTGTGCAGAATACCTGCCTCAACATATCTGCTCAGTGTCGCTGACAGAAGGCATGATACTGAATTCTACCCACCTGGAACGTCTGACCGTTTTCAAAATCATATCCAGTTGCTTGAGTAACTGTTATTTGGCGTAACATAGCCCATATGCTGTGTTTTTTAAGTCGTTAAACAACATGATCACATACGAAGTTAGGCAAATATATTTATGACATGGCACGTGCGTTTTTTATGTTATGTCAGGAT
>NC_049986.1:19773424-19775254 GCF_000003815.2 Branchiostoma floridae | reverse complement strand
GGCGCCATAGACTTCCTGCAACCTATAATCCATTGCTTACTGAGTCACGTGTTCTATCTACATAACGTGACGTCACAACAGCAGTGGATTGTTCATTCCTTGACAAAGACTGATGCTGTACAGTCGAAAATTTGGGTGAGTCCAATTTTGGTGTTGGAAATTACAGTTCAACTATTTCAAGAAATCAACATCATGATGGCCTAAATCTAGCTGTAAAGCTTCCCCACCTTGGCACATGCATGTCTGGATGTAGAAGACGGTCCTCAATGATGTCAGTGCTTGTGATGTTTCCCAGCTGGTGCTCAGTATGGGGTCGGTTTTCTCCTTGTGTTGACTTTCTGGGTGATGTTCCCTGCATGGTTGAATCCACAATCATTCTATCATGTGTTTTCAGGCCTTTCCCATTCTACAAAATATTTTGAGCTATGCACCGGGACTAAAAAATTGAAATCCGTTTTTGCTTGTGCACTAAATGTGTGTACAGTCATGATATAGGTTGACTCCAACATGCATTTTCATGATATTTCATCTTTAACAGTAACTGTTGTACATAACATGCATATGCATGTACTTAACCTATCCTTTTGTATTGCAAGTTGTAGAATATTAAAAAAAGATGTAACAATGGTTGAAGAAAGCATTACAGGTCATGTTTTTTAAAACACGTGAAGAAAGAACTTTTCTCCAGGTTTTTTTTCAGTGTATTTAGTTTTTTTTTCAGTGTGATGAATACGTCTTAACTCCTACTTCGTGTAGTTAATATATATGTTAAGTGTAGTTAGTACAGTACACATGCCCACTAAAATTTTGTGTTTTAAAGGGGCCGAGGAGGAAAATATTAATCATTGTGGCATTGAGCCTGGAAGTTTGGAACTGAGATAACAAAAACTACTCACCCTTCTCACAACTCCCCAGATCTTCACCATGTACAAGACGCGATGACACAAAGTCTGTTTGGTATCAGGATCCTCACATCTTCGCAGGGCCTTGCTGTACATGGCAGCTGCCTTGGAGAACTGGGATAGATCACCGTTTTTCTCACCTTTCTCAAGATAGGAATCACCAAATAATTTTAGAATTTCGAGCTCCATCAACCTATCATCTTTTTCTATTGCTGACACAAATGCTTCTGTGTAGATGTCCTCAAAAGAGCGCCAGGATTTCTTAATTATACTTTCCATTTTGTCGCATGCATATGCTACCCTTAAGACATTGGTGGTGTTGGGGACATTCTTAGATGAAGTGTGACATTGTGGAGTGTACCCCTGCAGCAGTTGTTTGGAGAGTTTCTCCATGTAGCTGATACGATGTTCTAGTGTTTGTCCCATGTCTGGATCTGTGCAGCACTTTAGGGCAGCACTATACAGTGCAGCAGCCTTGTCAAGCTCTGACAAATCTTTCCCGAGCTCACCTTTCTGAAGATGAAGGTCTCCAAGACTTTTTAGAACTTCTGTTTCCATACAGGGCTCCTCACTAATAATGGCTTCTCTCAGTGCGTGCCAATAACCAATTTGTTTGCCACGTTGACTCTTAAGACACAGCTCCAAGTCCTGTAGCTTGTTTGCTAGGCTGGTCATGTTGATGTCACACATTGCCCTGTTCTTGTGTCTGGCTATTAAGTATTGGTCATCCCTCAGTCACTCTGTAGAATTGTGTCCATTTCTTACTGTTCTGTGGATAGGTCTGGCTTTACCGTCAGTCTGAAACTTGCCCTTTAGCACTGGAATTTTTTATTTGATTGTGATGCAATCATGATCAGCAGGTTGTTTTGTAACTGAGCAAATACTGAGAGATAAAGATAATAGTTACTCATTACCAAGCAGTTTCACC
>NC_049986.1:19750489-19773140 GCF_000003815.2 Branchiostoma floridae | reverse complement strand
GTCAATTTATAAAGTCATGATTTTAAGTACACCAAGTTTATTTGTTGGCTCTCACATTAAAACAGATAATGGTAAAATAAAACAATACCTTGAAGACAGGGTCTGAGAACTGTACCTTTTTAAAGATACAGTGTCAGATAGTAGATAATACATTAACATGTCGTAAGATGTTTTCCTCCCAGCCTTCTTTTATCATCTTGACTGCCAGCTAGAGAACCAATGAAATAAATTGGTGTGGCCCACATCATAACAGCTTCTTTAGTTTATATGCAACTTACAATGTTAAAAATACAGTAACTACAATGTATTACAGTAACTGTACCTCCATGTGAGTAACATTAATCAACACTGTTTTCCAGGTATGGCGCCCTGTCCTTTGGGAATGTCCGAGAGTACGTGCCGACTTCCCTCAACAACATCCACGACTCCGCGCAGAGTTCTTACTCAGGACTCAGGAAACTCGCCGTCAGACATGTGGCAAAGGTAGGAACACCCCCTTTTTACTAAACAAACAATGTCGTCTAGATGAGATCTACCATGTTGACAAGAAACAGAGTGTGTCTTAAAAGCTTCCCAAGCTATGAACTTTGGTTGTGTGTATATGTTGTATAAATTTCTGTCAAAAAGCAAACAATGTCATGTAGCCCCAAATCAAATAAGACCAACAGAAACTTGAGTCTAGCTTTTGGATCAACTGAATATGATATACCACTCTTGCGGCTTCAAAGTACAAAATTAATGCACCGTAAAAATCTTTATAGTTAACTTTACTGACATGTTGATTTTTGCCACTTCCTTCTTTAGGCCTGGTACAACCACAAGGGCTACCACAGCATGCCCACCTACCTGTACTAGTCTATAGTTACTGTACTGTTGAAACTATTATGTATCAATTATCTATTCTTTTTTCCTCCAGGCATGGTACAACCACAAAGGTTACCACAGCATGCCCACCTACAAAATGTACCTGTACCTGTAATTCTATAGTAACTGTACTGTTGATGTTGAAGCTGTGATTTTTTTACTGAACCCATGTCCGTTTCTCCTTCAGGCTTGGTACAACCACCACAGCATGCCCACCTACCTGTAATAGTCTAGCTACTGTTTCTGCAGTACTATTGATGATGAAGCTGTGATGTGTTACTGAACTCCTCTCCCTATTTCTCCTTCAGGCCTGGTACAACCACAAGGGCTACCACAGCATGCCCACCTACCTCAACACCCTGAACAATGCCATCCTCAGGGCAAATATCCCCAAGTCTGAACAGGACCTCGGCAACCCTGCAGCCTATGGTAAGTTATGCAGCGCACTCACAACACACTCACAAACCTGATCGCATTTTCTTCTCAGTAGCATAAAATATTCTGGAAAAGAGAGGACTGTCTCCATACAATATTTGAAGAATAATTATTGTAGAAGGAAGGAGACAGTTGCACAGTATCTCAGTGCAATCATTTAGCAGTGTGGAAGTTTACTTCATACTGTGTAAGACGTCAAACATAGTTACGTCTTCAAATCTTTTGCTGGGTGTGAAACTCTTTGGCTGATGGTTGCAACAACAAACGTGCCGCAATCTTGATGTAATGTCTTTACAAGTTAAGGACTTTCATAGGAGATTAAGGAGGTTATACATGTAGTGTTCAGAAAATTTCTATCAGAAACAACAGTACATACTTCAACATGTACATACATCACAAAGGGTATGTCACCCCGTAAGGGGCGGTATAACCCTGTCGTGTGTAAGCACGCCGACCGATAATGGTGATGATGATGATGTACAACATGTGCACATCAATCAGTGAGCCAGGGCTCTAGCCAGCGTCCGTTTTTCCGTCAATTGACGGAAATTTGCTGCGTATGACGGAAACATTTTTAAATCAATCCGTCAACTTTGACGGACAAAAATCTGATAAAAGCTCCTTGGTGGAAGCTACAGGCTGCTTGGGGACGCCGTCCACGGCCGTAAAAGCCACACACTGTTTGTTTTGCTATTGTAACAGTTATGATTGTTGACAATGTGTGTCGGTGCCCTTTTGCATACGATAATCTCATTAAAACCCGTTTTTCAAGGTCTCAGTTCAGTCTCTCTAACTCCTGGAATAGTGTTTTCGCGACAATGGGAATTGGCTGACGGAAAAAAATGTCGAGCTGGCTAGAGCCCTTCAGTGAGCACAGAAAATCATTTTACTTTCTAAATTTATTTTTTAATTTCATCTTACAGGTATCACCGTGATCAACCACCCGATGAACGAGACGAGCACGCGGCTGACCTCGGAGTACATCCTGCAGGGCACCGACGTGGTCATCGCCATCTTCATCATCGTCGCCATGTCCTTCGTGCCCGCCAGTTTCGTCGTGTTTCTCGTCTTCGAGAGGTCAATCAAGGCTAAGCACCTGCAGTTCGTCAGCGGAGTTAACCCTGTCATCTACTGGGTCTCCAACTACGCCTGGGATATGGTGAGATGAGTTCACAAAGCATTCCAGTTTTGATTCTAATTCATGCTTTCAAGTTCACAAAGTATTTCTGATCAGTTTTGTCATGTTGATATGAGATTACTTTGTCATACCTGCGGGTGGTGCTAAAGGTGTTTCAGACATGGTTACAACTTTTGTTATCACATGGGGTCTATCTTGTATCACATGGGCTTCCATCAAAGAAATTTCAATGTGCTTAATGAGTGCAGCAGGCCAGGGTCAAAATTTTTTTGTTTAAGGACCAAATTTTGCTTGGTATGACATAAACAAAATACAACACGGTGTCTTCCATATCAGCCTTGGTCCAAGCTCTCATGCAGGTCATATCATCCTCAAGCCTTCAACTGTAAATAAATGAAATAATTTTTAAGACAATGTCTTCCTCTCCTCCAGTTGAACTACCTCCTCCCAGCCACCTGCTGTGTGATCATCCTCACAATCTTCGACCTGCCGGCGTACACCTCGAGCACAAACTTCCCTGCTGTGGTGGCACTCTTCCTCATGTATGGGTAAGTACAGCCTCCACAGAAGGAGCAAGGAAATGACCTCAGGTAGTGACCAGCAAACTGTACCCATCTCTGTCGGAGTCTGTGAGACACCCGTGGGAGAGCACCATAAATGGATAAGTGTTGTTTCCAACAGATGTTTTGTGCTTAATACATAAGAGTGAGGTGTGTGTTCCATCAAGTTTCTTCTCCAGACAACTAGTTGAAATATAAGAATAAAGAATTGTCTCTATTACTGTGCAAAATACTTACTACCTATAATAAATTTCTTTGTAACTTAGAGGTACTCAAACACACTGATAGTGTTCCTCATTATGATATGTTACCTGTGTCTCCACAGCTGGTCGATCACCCCTATGATGTACCCTGTGTCGTTCTGGTTCAACGTGCCGAGCCACGCCTACGTGTTCTTCATTATGATGTATTTAACAGATATGTAACCTTACACTATCAATAAAACACGCTGACAGTTATCTGTGTCTCCACAGCTGGTCCATCACCCCCATGATGTACCCAGTGTCGTTCTGGTTCAACGTGCCGAGCCACGCCTACGTGTTCCTCATCGTCATCAACTTGTTCATTGGCATCACCGCTACCGTGGCAACCTTCATGTTCCAGCTCTTCCAGTACGACAAGGTGAGATGGACAAGCCACCCTGCAACCTGTGACTTATAGCCACACCAGTAGATTTCTTTGTTTTTTGAATACTGTATTGTAAAGTAATTAAATTAGCAAGAGGCCAAAATGGAAACAATGGGCTTATAATTAAGTCTATTTCACTCCCTATGAGAGTGTGTTTTAAAAAAGGAATGAACCAGTTGCTCTAAGGCTTTATTTTCATGATCCAATAGACTATCAATTATAATTGTAGATCGTCTGACAGGATGAAAAGGAGAAAGATGAAGTGTCATTTAAGTCAACATTGTAGAAGCATATTACATTTTGTCATAACAATACATAACAATAGATGAACAATGTATGATAATGGTTTTACAGCTACTAAGATCAACATTTTTTCTGACTGTATTTTTTTTTACACATTTCTGCCTCAGGATTTGCATGCCATCAATGAATATATGAGAAAAGACTATGGATCATATATATCATGCATGTGCAGTGTGTGTTACTAGTAAACATTGTTCTGATGTTATTTTTTATTATTTACCCCAGGACCTGCATGCCATAAACGAGTACATGAGGAAGGCGTTTCTGCTGTTCCCTAACTACTGCCTGGGGCGGGGCCTGATGGACCTGGCTTACAACGAGTACTTCAACGAGTACTACCTCAAGATTGGTACGTCTTATGTTCTGTATCAGATTCTGTATTCAGTATTTGTAACTCCTCCCTCTCTCTCTCCCTTTCTTCCTCCCTCCCTCCCTTCTTGGCTTACAACAAGTACTTCAACGAGTACTACCTCAAGATCGGCACATCTTTTTTAAGTTATCTTGTTCTGTTTCTGTATCTGCATTGCTTGTATAAATGGCCTTCGGAGTTACATGTACATGTATTACAACCATTGTCTCAAAGGCGTGATGTAGCTAGCCTAGCACTATTCTATCGCTTCTTCCATGGTAAATGCTCGGCAGAACTTCACTCATCTGTGCCTCCAATACGAACCTTCACTGCAAGAACCCGTTTAGCCACTTCCATGGAAGCAAATCATCCTTTTTTCCTCCACAATCCTCCTTCTAGGAGAAAGTTCCACGCTCAGAGCTTTTTTCCAAGAACAACTTCGCTATGGAATGAGCTTCCACGGACCTGCTTTCCCATGGGATACAATCTACAACTGTTTAAGTCAAGGGTTAACACACATCTTTCTTCATTATACAGTATTGTAACCCAAAACGTCTAAGTGGCTCCAACAGCCTTGTTTTGCGGTCAACTTTAAGTAAATAAATAAAAAAACACCAGCTTCTGTATCTGCTTAACCAGCATAACCACCCTTTGACATTACAACATTATGTATGCCTGTCCATCTTCTGTATCTGTATCTGAACAGCTGGTATATTCAACTCCACAGCTTCTGTATCAGATTCTATATACATTTTTGTTACAGCCAGTATAACAATGCCCTTTGGTAAAAAAGTGACTGTGACAGCAATTTTTGGTTGTCCTTTAGTAAAAAAATGGTCTCTCATCACAGCAGTTTTATGAACAGTAAAAAGCTGGTCTCTCACAACAGTTTTATGTAACTACTCAGATTATCCTCAGTAGAAAAAAGATGGTCTCTCACAACTGTTTGCCCTTGATCCTGTAGGTCAGGAGGACAAGGTGAAGTCGCCCTTTGACTGGGAGCTGGTGACCCGCAGTCTCGTTGCCATGGCAGCAGAAGGCCTGGTGTTCTTCTTCATCACCATCCTCTGTGAATACAAGTTCTTCTTCAAACCAAAGTGAGTTTGAGGGAAAGTGTTTTTTGTAGAAATATTGTCATTTTGCCATGGCAGCAGGCAACATTGCATTCTTCCATGACAAGACAAGATTTTAATCATTAGAGTTGAGACTGATTTTTTTTTAAATAGAAATTTGGCTTATCCTGTTGCTATAATTCAGAAAACTTGAATATTATGACTAAAAGGATGAAGAAAGATTTGTTATAAAACTGCATTTAAAGGTCATTTTTGTGTCTTAACATGTAGTCCAGTCAAAGTGTTGCTTAAATCTCAGTTGCTGATATATTTGTTAAAAGCTAAATGATTCTTCTCTAGACTGAGGTACTGTATTGTCTTAAAAGGAACAAAAGGGTGCTCTTGTGACTCCCTTTATTTTTTGTCTAATCATACCAAATTGATATTTATACCTACCATTGCCCTACAGGTACATTGCTGTCTCTGATGAACCGATTGAGGATGAGGACATCGATGTGGCCAACGAGCGCCAGCGAATCCTGAGGGGCGACGCGGACAAAGATCTCATGAAGCTGGCCAACCTCACTAAGGTAGGCATGGCTTTGAGACACCTGTTGTACTTAATGTGAATGTCATAATGTGTGGTGCTCATCTTGTCTGTTACTGTTGCCTGCATCGGTAAGGTGGAAGAAAGTGACCTTGGTCCAGTTTAGTTCAAATAAACTCTATGAACAGATGAGCAATTCTTCCACCTGGTCCAGTCATGACAGAGAAGACAGATGCTATATATATAGAATACAACACGGTGTATTCCGTATCACCCAAGGTATCAGCCCGACCCGCGGGAGGGCTGTCATACCCACCTGAAAAAACCCATGCTTTGATGCAAAATGTGCCAGAAGTTGAACAAATTTGGTGCCCTCGAACAAAACATGTTGCAACAGCAATGTTCCAACGTCCGAATCAGGAATTCGAATTATCAACCAAGCCGTATTCGGATCGAAACAGTTCAATTTATTTGAATGGAGCCTGTGTGATACGCCTTTCGAACCTGTGCGATACGGAAGCGTACGGCCTGGTCCGGAACACCCGTATCGAATGTTTTTGCGTCACAGGTATGACTGTCATGATAAACAGTATTTACAGGTTCATTGTGTCAGCGTAATTGCCCTAGCTCTAATTTTAAATGTACATTGTATATTGGACCACAGTAGCCTGTCAAGTGATCAACACAGCAGAGATTCAAACTCAAAAATTTTTGGTCCACCTACCACTGGACTACACGCTATAATGTAGTGCTGAAAAAATATTCTATGTCAAGTGATCATTAAGACTAATTTAAAGGTTACAATAAAGTCCCTTTTCTACATTGTGAAATCCTTAACAAAAGCAAACTCTAACTTATGACATAATATGTTATTTCCCAGGTGTACAAGACCAGTAAGAGGAACGGGCAGACTCCAGCTGTGGACAGGCTGTGTGTGGCAGTGCCATGTGGGGAGGTGGGTGTGCCTGTCTGCATTAACGTACATTTCAAATAATTGTTTTACTTTTGACAAGGATTTAAACAACATAAACAATGTCAACTAAAGTTCAATTAGCTTGGGGAAGCTTTCGAGACAAACTCTGTCTCTTTGTCAACCCGTAGATCCCAATTGGAGTTTCTTCATCACGTGACGGTTGATAGACATTGTCACGTGCACTACAAAAAATCTTTTTTCTTATTTTTCTTGTTTTCTTGTTTTTTCTTACGGAGAGAAAAAGTTTCTTGTATAAAGAAAGGTTGAGAAAAGCAAGAAACCTCATGTAAAACCTTTGTATGCTAATTCCTACACAAAGATTTTTATTCTTGTTTTTTCTTAACTGAAGAAAATATTTCTGATATAATGATCACTGAGCAAGAATGTTCAAGAAATTAAAGTAGAACTTTCTTTTCCAGTCTTTACACAAGATTTGCTTCTTGTTTGTTCAAATGGGAAATATTGCAGAATCTATCCTGAAGATTATTATTCTTGCCATATACCAGTTTTTTCTTTAGGATTTGATTTTACCAGAATAAGATTCTTGAACTTTCTTGTTGTCTCAATGTAGAATGTCCGAGAAACGTAATTCTTGGTTTTCATGTTATAACTTAAGAAAATGCAATAGTTTTTTAATCAGTTTCTTGAGCAAATACTGTTCAACAAAAAAAAAGAAAAAAAAGACAATCAAGAAATTGCAAAACAACTTATAACTAGCATGAAATTCTTAAATGTTCTTGAATGTTATCTTTATCCATAAAGTTTAAGAAAAGACGTTTCTTGCTTTTCTTGATGATATGTAAGGAGATATTATCATAGTTTTTCAGAACTCACTTGACTGAATACTAATAAGAAAACAAGAAATTATGAAACAAGCTATGACTAGCAGAATATTCTTGAATGTTATAATTATGTTTCTTATCAAGAAAATTTAAGAAAGATGATTCTCGTTTTTCTTAATAATATTTAATGAAAACAATAAAAGTATAATTTTCTCCTTATATTCTTGACAACTACGTTTAAACAATTGGAGCATCAAGATATGAAAAATAATTTTGAGCTAGCATTGATTTTCTTTTGTTTTCCCAATACGAGAGTTAAGAAATATTTTCTTGCAGTAAGATTCTTCATTTTGCTAAGGATCATGGGAAATTACTCCCATCATCCTTTGCTGCGATTTTGAACTGGGAGTCACAGTTGCAAGTCACAGTGCTCCAGCTCTGTAGTTTTTTTGCCTCAAATGTCCTTTAGTTCTTACATTAACAGGGAACAAATATGATGTGTTTCGTAAAGACGATTTTCTGCATCATGTGGGACCTTGCATACAACGTGGCTAGCTTTTTTAGAGTTTCAAAATGCTACCGAAGCCAAGGCCAAGCCGGATGCCCCCCTCCCCCATGCAGGTATGTTAGCCATCTTACTTGGAATATGATTTCCAAAGCTACTATTTCTGTAGATGTTAATCATAAAACCAAACAGTTATTACAGAATATGTAAGTAAAGTGCATGAAATTCTGCAAAATACAAAGAATTGACTATAATATTTGTAAGGAAGGAAATGTATAGAGATGTTGGCCTTTACTGAGGGGGAGGGGGGCGATATAAGAATTGATGATCATTCATGGTCTTTGTGTGTTGTTCTAGGCTCAGAAACCTACTGGTACAAGGAGGATGTTCCCATCTCAACTTTGGAAAAGCCCTTAACAAGGAGAAGTCTTCATTATAACTACAGCAACAGCAACATTGTAGCTCTAATGGTTTCAGATAAGGACAATTAGTTATAGTTGGCTGCACGGTACTGTATCAGGAAAAAATGTCAATAAGCAAGCGTAGTTACAAAATGGTTGATTTTTGCAATCTTTGGTAAGGAATGAGTAATCGAGGAAAACACCAGAAAACTTGTATGAATCATATTGATGATGATAAATATGATTGCCATCATGTATTGACATAAATGTCAACATTGAGTTGTTTGTACTCTTTATATAAGAATGTTAATCTTAGTGTAAGAAACTGATTCTAGGTTTGTAGTTGCAAGAAATTTAGTCTTAAAGACAGAATGGCATTGCAGGCACAAAAAAGCTCAATCTTCATGCAAGAAAGCGATTCTCGTACTACATATAAGAAATTCACTCTTGGAGACAGAGAGTAATTCCTCATACAAGAACCTCAATCTTCATGCAAGATTAAGAATTCATTCTTGATGTAAGAAATTCATTCTTCAGCATGCATGTGTTAGAAATAGATTCTGACCACAAGAAAACTATTCTAGAAGTTTTGGTCCATTAGCGACAAGAAAAAGATTCTTAGCACAAGAAAAATATGGGTTTCTTGAATTTTCTCAAAACAGGGATTCTTGAATACAGAATAATATTCTTGCTGAAAGATTAGTTTTCTTTGTTCAAGAAAAAACAAGAAAGATAAGAAAATTCATTTTTTGTAGTGTGACAAGACACAGTCATACACAGGTCTGAGATAGTGGCGCCCCCTGTCCCTGTTCAAATAATTGTTGTAGTTTCTCAGAATAGTCTTGAGTATTTCAACGTCGGAAATTGTTTTACACATTTTGGTAAAGCTGATGCAAATTTCATACCAAGGGACAAAAACTTGATTTTGCAATAATATACTATTTAAATCGGAAAGGTTTTCATTCAGAATATGGCTAAAATTTTGAGTTGCCTCAAAATAAGTTTTCAATGTGTAGAATGATGTTGTAGCCGAAATATTCTGCATTCTCACTATGCAGAATTTTGATGTCTTGGAAGCCTTTAAAAGATGAGGTGACAGGCATACGTGTACAGTAATGTATGTCTACATTTTTTTGTTCTTACTGTTGTCCATCTCCCTCCCCTCCCCAGTGCTTTGGACTACTGGGAGTGAACGGTGCAGGTAAAACCACCACCTTCAAGATGCTGACAGGAGAGATCGCTGTGACTGGCGGAGAGGCCTTCCTCAACGGACACAGGTAAATTGTGTACAGATTTCTTAAAGACATTTAAATGATAAGAATTCTGAGATTTTTCGAAGGTCATACAGAATTCTGCAGAATTTTGGGACCTTCATCGACAGAATTCAGGCAATCTGCATGTAATACTACTTTATGCCCTCCTTTGATCAATATTGACCATGGTAAAATCCTATGTTACATTATACTATGTTACATTAAATATGTTTCCCTTTCAGTAATTGGTATTCTGCATAATGTTAACAAACTCTGTCTCTAAGGGGAAAGTCTGTACTGTGGTATACACAGTCAGTTTCAGTGAGCAAACAGAGTCAGATGGCAGTTTTTCTCTCTGCCTTCTGTTTTCATGATGTCTAAACTTAATGATTTACTAGACTATTTCAAAATGTCTGACATGGCGCACCTTAGTCCCATTCGTAAGAAGGTCTACTTACATCTACAATGTACCTCGCCTTTTTTTCCGCAGTATCCTAAAAGACATCAAAATTCAACAGAGCATAGGATACTGCCAGCAGAAAATAGGAAAGATGACATTCAAGAATAGCCTCACATTTAGTCCCATTCTTAAGTAGCTCTACTAAGATCTGCCTTGCCTTTTTTCCACAGTATCCTAAAAGACATCATCAAAGTTCACCAGAGCATAGGATACTGCCCGCAGTTCGACGCTCTGCTTGACGAACTCACGGCTCGCGGCCACCTGACCATGTACGCACGGCTACGGGGTATCCCATGGTCTGAAACTGATCAGGTATGTAAACAAACAAACAAACAAACGAACAAACATGTACGCACGGCTACGAGGTATCCCATGGTCTGAAACTGATCAGGTATGTAAACAAACAAACAAACAAACAAACAAACATGTACGCACGGCTACGGGGTATCCCACAGGTAGTGTAACAGTTATACAAACATTCTATCAATATCAACATTGGAACTGTGATAACATATGAAAGGAACTGATTATCTCTAGAACACTTTGATCATCAGTCATGCTTGCCCAACTTGACAGAATACTTTTGCAAAGGTGATTTTATAAGAAGGTAATTCTTTAACAGGACTCTCACAGTAAGTCAGTCTGAGAGTAGTAATATTGGCAAGGAGAGTTGTTATGCCTTCCTGTTTTATTGTATAGTTTGTGACCTTTCCCATATAGGCCTGGACCGTAGTGTCCCTGAATTTTCTATACCGGTACCCACCTCTAACAATGACCATGTTTTCTGCTGTGCCAGGTTGTGAACTGGGCCTTGAGAAAACTGGCCGTATGCAGACAAACCAGCAGGAACACTCAGTTTTACTGCAGTACATTACGTAGAGCATTCTGAGCTTGCTGAATGAGGATTGATTTAATGATGACAACCATATTTTCTACCCAACCAGGTTGTGAACTGGGCCCTGAGAAAACTGGCCCTGATGCCGTATGCAGACAAACCAGCGGGAACGCTCAGCGGGGGAAACAAGCGCAAACTGTCCACCGCCATCGCCCTCATCGGCTTCCCTCCTCTCATCTTCCTCGTAAGTCGGTCCTCTTTTGAGCAAACTTAATATTTCTAAACTTTTTGATCATCAAAATTTGGCTTAGCTTGTTGGGGTTGGCTGATTGCTGATATTGATCGTTGAAACTTGTTAGGGAATATGCTAATAGAGAAAATATGTCACAACTCTAAAATTAACTTTTGAGGCTAAATCAGAAGAAGCAGTTGGTTGTTCTCCAACATATGAAGCACAACACTGTCCTTTTACTAGCTTTAACTTTCCCATAGTCAGGTACACCCATTTTTACACCTGAAAATTGTGATTTTCTGTCTGCTAGCCTATCCATCCTATACATGTAGCTATGCCAAAGGAAATGCCACTCAATATGAATGGGAATTCTGAAAGTTTATTATAATACATACATGTACTCTTGTAATTTTTTCAGGATGAACCGACCACGGGGATGGACCCGGCAGCCCGACGCTTCCTGTGGGACCTCATCAAGTCCATCATCCAGACAGGACGGTCTGTGATCCTCACATCACACAGGTAAGGTCTGAGACACACACAGGAATTCTGAGGCACACCTTTCAAGTTTAGATTTAACTTAAACTTCATCACATCAACAGTTAAGGTGCACAACATGTAGGTAAGGTCCTCTGTGAACATCATTCAGACTGGGCATTCTATGGTTCTAATCTCACATACTATATATTAAGCTTAAGGTCCACTGACTGAGTTCCTATACAAAAGGTATCTGGTACCTAGCTAGTCCCTCTTAGCTCCCAAGTTTACAGTCTGTCCCCAGTTTGGAAAAAGGGGGTCTCAGTGTGCTGTTACAGAGTACTAGTATTTGCCCATTTCACTCTTAGATAGAGTTAACTTCTGTCCTTAAAGTTTCTCACTATGGCTGAATGCTTAGATGCATAATTATGTTTTTTCTTCCTCAGTATGGAGGAGTGTGAGGCCCTGTGCACCCGGCTGGCCATCATGGTTAACGGCAGGTTCAAGTGTCTGGGCAGCATCCAGCACCTCAAGAACAGGTACTAGATATCTCTTCTTACTACTAACATTGATTATTCAAATAAATATTTAGTTGTAAAAACTTAATTCTGACTCCCTACCAGACGTATTTCACTGAGGCATTTTTGCAAGCTACATTAGTGACTGGTAACATTGACCCAAGGAGAAGTAATTCTAGAAGACCCAAGAAACCCAGCCAGGCTCCGAAGGCTGTAACAAACAAAGTTGGTGTCAATATTCTGGCCGTGACCCCTGCTTCAAACCCTTAAGTTGAGATGTTGCTTTTGCCGGATCTCCTGGAGGTCAGCAATCAGACCTGAACAGCATCCTGAAACGTCCAACCCTCACAAGACCGGGAACAACGGACGTTTAAACCAGATAGAGAGAGAGAGAGAGAGAGAAAAAAAACTGAAATAAACAAGCAAATCTTGTCTTGTCTCCATCCTGCAGGTTTGGAGATGGCTATATGATCACGGTCCGGGTGAAACCTGGAGCCGAGGTGAAGCAAGTCGTCAGGTTCTTCAACCGCACATTCCCAGAGGCTGTCATGAAGGTGGGGTTTGGTTTTAAAGACTAGACTTGTTCACCATCCACTGGTTATTTAGATCTTCTGTACTCCATCTGTAGGCATTGCTGGAAATTGCTAATTATGTAAACTATGACTTTTGTTTTGATCTAGAAAATAAACGCCACGTCATATTTTACACTATGCACGCAGTCTCCATACAAGCAGATGTTGCCTGAGGGCTAAGTCGTTAAATGCGTTTTACTTGCTGGCCTTGATAAAGAGGCCAAGGGCAATAAGGAAAAGGGCAATAACACATAATGATATAACCTCCTTCAACAATTTGCTTGGAGTTTGTCATTGAAAATCAATCTGTCTGTTAGTGTTGTAGTGCTTCAGACAGACATTGACTTGACTTACTTGACTAAATAATGTAGTTCTTTAGAGAGACATGTGCTTGTTTAATTTTAACAACATGAATTTTTCTTGTTTCTCCAGGAGCGTCACCACAACATGGTTCAGTACGAGCTGAAGTCAGCTGACCTGTCGTTGTCCTTCATCTTCTCCAAGATGGAGGAGGTTCAGGAGACACTAAGGATAGAGGACTACTCCGTCAGTCAGACAACACTCGACAATGTGAGTCAAAGTCAGAGTTCATTGCACAACAATTGTATCAGGAAAATGTATGGGCTCTAGCCCTTCCTCTATTGACACACCTCCTCAACATCATGCACACATGTAGTTGGTGAATACAGGACAAATCTGTCAGCAAATGGTAACTTAACGTGTATGTTGCTACATCGCACATATACCTTTGATGAAAATGACCAGAAGCTACATGTATATTATGCCAATCCCACATGCATATTAATTGCAGTCATGTTGAATGAACATACACTAATTCCTGTGAATTTCTGACTGTTTATTTGATTACACTTAGTACAAATGAGGCATGTTTTTACAGAAAACTTTTCCCTCCTCTCTCAGGTGTTGGTGAATTTTAACAATTTGAAAGTTAGTGCAAAGGAACCTCTATGACACAGATAAGTGTAAATGGAGTCATATAACATTGTTAGTAAACTCGATTTTGTATTTTCATTTCTACAAAAAAAATTGATTGTTCTATATTACTTCTCCCAGGTGTTTGTGAACTTTGCCAAGAAGCAGAGCGACATCTTCGACGACTCCGTCCCCACGGAGAGCACCACTCCGTCGCCACGGCGATTCCGGCTGTTCCGCCGGCGCACGGAGACGGAGATGCAGCCCATCGTTCTGTCTGAGGAGACTCTGGACCAGGAGGAGGCTGTGTCCATCCAGCTGGAACAGTCCATGGTGAGGGGAGGGGGGGGGCAGCATGGTTTGTGTGTGTGTGTGTGTGTGTGTGTGCGTGTGTGTGTATGTGTGTGTGTATGTGTGTGTGTGTGTGTGTTTGTGTCTGTGTGTTTGTGTGTGTGTGTGTGTGTGTGTTTGTGTGTGTGTGTGTGTGTGTGTGTGTGTGTGTGTGTGTGTGTGTGTGTGAGAGAGAGAGAGAGAGACGGAGATGCAGCCCATCCGTGTGTGTGTGTGTGTGTGTGTGTGTGTGTGTGTGTGAGAGTGTGAGAGAGAGAGAGACGGAGATGCAGCCTATCATTCTGTCTGAGGAGACTCTGGACCAGGAGGAGGCTGTGTCTATCCAACTGGAACAGTCCATGGTGAGGGGAGGGGTGCATGTATGCGTGTGAGAGAAAGTGTGTGTGTGTCTGTGTGTGCGTGTGCGTGTGTGTGTGTGTGTGTGTGTGTGTGTGTGTGGAGTGTGTACAATGTCATGTAATACTATGTGTGTGACTGTGTGAAAGTGCACTTGCCATGGAGAGATTGTTGTATTCTAGTATTGTTTCTTGTATTCATTTATTATCATTTTATTTTGCTGGTCAGTATGCACAGCAAGGGTTGCCCAACTACCCTGTGGCTAGTAATACAGAGGGCTAGCCCTACTGGCAGAGGTAATATACATTGTAAATGTGCAATATTGTACATTGTCGTGGGAATAAATTCTTAAATTTGCCAAATAGTATGTATCTTTTACTGTTTAGTTAATTTTTATCAACCTTTCTGAATGTTTCAGGCTCGTCTAGACTTCATTGACTCTACCTGTTGACCCAACTGTAAAAACATCACAAAGTCATCATCCCAACTGCACCACTGTGAAGACTGTACAATGTAATAAGCAACACGTGTGAGAAACTCAAGCCACTAGCCATGCAGGTGCCACCTAAGAGAAGGACTTCTGACAAAACCGTGGCCAAATCATAATTCCTGTAGTTGACCTGCAGGGAAATTGTGTACCACAGCAATAGTAGGGGTAGATTATGAATAGAGACTGGACTTTTCATGAACAACACATGGAAGAATTGGAACTTACTCACTCACTCACTCACTCACTCACTATCCGGTTTAACATCCTTTGTTCCCCGTTGGGTGAGGGTTAAATGTCCCATAAATTGACCATATTTTTTGCTGATTCTGGCAGCCTTAATTGTTCAGAAACTGGAAACACCCAATACATGTACCTTTGGACATGACGTTAGAGACACGTAACTGTTGCAACGGGTTAGCCGAGGTAACCTGTGTCGCCCCCCATCTATTGTCTCACACTGTCAGATGGTCATCAAATGTACACTGCTTCCTTCACTCCTCTTGTAAAGAAATCCAGTCCCGAATTTTGGATCAGTATACAGGTCTATTCCATTGAGTTAGTTGAAAATTTGGCTAAGGCCCGATTCTTCTTAGTGTTGGTTGTGTAAAGTTCAGTCCTTATTGATGATGTTATTTACCAACACAGATGAACTTGCATGCCTAAGTAGAGGTAGATGTTTGTACTAAATGGTGTACATGTGAGTTTGCAGATATGGGAAATTGTGAGAGTGAATCTTATTGTCAATATTGTATTGCTTAATTTGTAGGCTTTAAGTTTAAGGTGGTTGTGATGTGACAGTGGGAAAAACATTTTAATGTACTTTTGTCTTCTTTATATAATATAGAACAGATTATAGACATAAAGGAGTTGTATTCAAATGTACAGAAGACTTACATTTGTAGTGTATTGTGTCATACTTTCTTCAGGAAAGAGAGAATTCAGATTCCCTTTTTTTGAAATCCTTTTTTATTGAAATCATTCCTCAAGATTCAACACATGATACAGTCTAAAACGACTGTACTGGCCAAATATACCAGACGTCAGGTGTTTTTTGTATAATAGACTACTTTTGACTCACAAATTGTACAAATTTCAAAGACAATCAACAGCGCAGAAGATACTTCTGCTCTTGTGCTCTAATGCCATATTAGAATTTGTGTTGTAAAAAAAAAGATCAGTCGTTCTTTAAATCTAGAAGAAACAAAATGTAAAGTGAGAAAAAAAAACTGTTTGAATGTTTACAAAGAAATTTGTATGTTGAGGGTAATACTTACCATACTTCCTTGTAAATGGTATGGGTGAGTGTTTCCAGTGCCATTTATTATACACTATCAAATGCATTAGCCTATACTGTAAATGCATTAGCCTATACTGTAAATGCATTTAATGTTGTGGTAGTTTTATGTTCAAGGCCAGTGTGGAAAATTTGATGTAACAGTTGTTCTATGTTTTGTCCGCCTGCCCCCTTCTCTAGGGCTACATGTATGTGCGGTACATGATTGCAGATGTATGCTTTATTGTCTGTCAATCTATAGCACCCTTGCCCAGTTACTGGTGGTTTTTCACTAGCTGGTGTAAAGGTACTGGTATTACCATTACGGTAGCATTGTGACCATAGTGCTATCGACCACAAACCTAGAACCATTACGTACACTCCATTTGTTTCCTACGGCAAAACTAAATGCATTTATATGTGGTTTTTTATATATTTAAATGCAGGCATAAAAGTTCACATTCAGTCTAATATGAAGGAATGCAATTGTACGTTTTTTCTATCATTCTTGGGTGATAAAAATGCTTTCGATCATTAATTTGAGTGAATTTGCATAACTTAGATGACAATTCTTTAGAATAGTTGATAGAAACTTTGAACACACAGTCTCAATTGTATTAATATGACTTTGTTCACATACTTATTAGTGAATACTAAGTTGTAGTTGTAAGTTGTAGTGCAAGATAACATAGAGGTCCTGGGTTTGAGGCCCTGGCATTGAGACTTAGTTGAAGTACATATACTATGTTAACTAAAATATCTAGCAGATGCTCTTAACAATCATTGTATCAAAAATATATGCACTATTCAGATTACCCAAAGTGCACTTCGCAGTTGCAGAAATGTTGCAAAGATATGTTCATATCGTGCTTTAACAATTCTAACTTTTAGTTTGTTAGTTGCACTAAAATGATATTTGTTTTGCTTGTGTAGCTGAGTTTCAGGGTACTTGGTGGCAGTCCAAGTTAGTGCCATAGTTTGTTGTATATAGTGGAAGCTGAATTGTTAGAATTAAGCCACTTTTTTAGTAGCTTAGGTTCATGTTTCCTGGGAGTAGATTGTTGTTGCAATAAACTCTAATCCTATAGATTGTATCTACAACTATGAGGCAACGTGTATAGAACCCTTAGAAGTAGCCCGCAGTTGGCTAGTGTTAACTATATAATTTTCTTCTTAAGGATCAAGAGGTTTGGGGTTCAAGTCCCAACCTATAGTTTGAGTTGTGAAGCGCAATATGCACATTACTTTAGAGACATTGTAAATGATAGGAAGTACTTGACAAGTATGTAAAGCGTAAGGCACAGTTAAGTTTGTTTATTTAGGATTTTACTATTCCATGGAAAGTGTCTATAAGATCATTATCATTTTATTGATTACTTATATTATGGTGGATAGGCATACATTGTATAGAAGATGCCCAAGAACTATTGCTTTGTAGCGGGGTTATTGCTTCTTTTCAGACAATTGTTCACATCTTTATCCTTGAAGTTTTTGTATTTCGATGTCATAGTTGTGTGAGAAGTGTTTTGTTTTTGTAGACATTGCCTTTAGAAGTATTCTCCGTGCAGAGGTCATCCAGACACTCTTTCATCCATGGATGATGCCTTGGCTTAACTTACATTGTATGTAAATGTTTCATGTGACATTTACTAAAACTGAATGAAGATAAAGACAGTTTGGCAAGTCAGAAATAGATATCCCAATATCCCAATTTTCCCCTTTGCTTGGAGAGCCTATCATAGATTTTGAAGATGCGTTTTTTTCAGTATTGTTAACTGCTGCTATGTAATTGTATTGTTATTAAATGGAGCTGGTCTTTGAGTTTTTGGTGGCTTACGCCTAAATTTGACTTTTAACATTATTAGTTGTTAACATTAGGCAAAAAACTTGTTGACTTAACTTTGACCTGAGTTGACTTTATGTTTACATCCACAGTTAGCTTGACATACTAGCTATTGTTCCTGTGGTATGTATGTGTTTTGCGTCTTTCTTTAGATGTGTTCACTTACTCACTCACTCTCCGGTTTAACGTCTGTTGTTCCCCATCCTGTGGGGGTTAGACGTGCTTGCACGTAGATGAGGGGGCTTGATGGCAGCTTTCCAGCGTCCTCTATCATTTGGGTTGACACTGTGTAGGTTGAAGTAATTTGCTTGAGTACTTATTTACTGTCGATCTCACAAAGCCACATCAGTATAGTATGCTTCTGAGGCTCTTTATGTTGTTTGTGTTGTTTGAAAGGTTTCAGATACCTTATATTAGAACCGAAAACCTTACTGGATTTGTGTCAAAAGAAAGTGACTGTACTATTGTGCCACAGCTATACCCTTGCTACATTGTATCTATAACGTTACCCATCAATGCAGAAATAACCATTCCAAATGTTGCCATTTGTGGGTGTACTGTGACTGTAGTAAACTTTGATAATTTGGATATAAACCTTTCTGTGTAACGTTCTTGACAATGAAAAATGCACTTGCAGCACTTTCTGCCTTTCCAGAATCATGTACAAACGTTTTCACCGCGGTGAGTTTTCCAACTTTGAATAAATATTTCAAGCAAGGGTAAGATGAATGGCGTCGTATTTTGTCTCATCATTGTTTGGTTGTTACATGTACTGTGTGTTTGTGCTTGTGTATGTGCTCGCGTGTGTGTGTCCGCGTGCGTGCATGTGTATAATGTAGTTCCGACTTTTGAAAGGAGAATACACCTGTCAGTATATTCGGCTCAAAAAAAGTGAACACTCCCAATCGGTGACATATAGTTAGAAGACCTTTCAGATTGTAATACGGATAGGACTTTAAATTGGCGTGCCACACTTCGAGCAGGTTATAGAACCCACCACGCTTATGGAAAAGAGGGGTCCATCGATTCCTGGATCAGTGGATCAAATAAATCTCTTCAATTCAAACCTGTTGTGTTATGGCTTGCCTTTTATGCAATACCAACAAAACAAAAAAAGACTGTTATGATGAATACAAACAAACGAACTGAAGAAAAGACGTCCACGCCATCGAATCGGTGCAGCAGGATGTTCACAAACTTTAATTGAAATCGTTCTAACGTACTCAGAAATCTTGTAGAAATGTAGATGTCAAATACCTTAACAAAATATATTTCAAGGTACAATGTACACATATTGTGCTTAAGATTTATTATAGTGACATATAACATTGAAAACCGAATGTCTACGATATACTAGTGACAAATAATGAATAGAATGTCCTCTTGATAAAATCTGTACTATTGGACTTCATTGAAATGTCGATATAGTGTCACTGAGAGTTAAAAACTGTTACAGTATCTTTTACTTTTTAACATTTCCCACAAAGTAAAATGGATCCATTCCTTTATTCATATCGTAACATCTAAATTGACGATGTGAGGTGGTCATAAATTCTCCACTATAATGTACGATTTGCTACATTAAAAACAATTATGTATGCTATCAAGATATTTTACCATAAAAATTACAAATTTCTGACGACTACTAATAGACTAGTCTATGAATTGTATCTCTAGGTGCATTGGGGAAATATTCATCTATGTTAGCATATACTATTGGTTCTAAAACATGTAGGTTTAAAATTTCAGAATGTTTGTAATGTACTTTGCATAGCTTTATAAAATATACTTCTTTCTAGAACAATGTTATTCATGCTATATATGTAATAGAATGTTAGATATGTTACATGTTGATTTGAACACCGGCACAAATTACCCCTAGCTTCGTTGTAAACGAAAACGTCATTTGGCACATTTTTAGCCATGAAACTACGGTAGATAACTCCTCCTCTAAATACATTCCTGTCCCATTTCGTCATATTTTTGTCTTCAATAGAGTCTGTTAGGGATTTTGGAGAACAGTCTGACATAAGAACTGTGCGTTTGTCAGTTTTACACTTCATTGCAGATGGTATTGACGTAACGTAAATTATCATACATACATCATCATCATACATCGAATGCCACAAAAAACGCCGTGTGAGAAAAGGTACACGAATGTCAAGTGATTTAAAGACATCAGCATCAGTTGTACTGAAGTATGAACACTTCAGATATTTAGGTGTTTAAGACAATTTTGAGAAGGTCTCCATAGCTTTTTTTTTAATGTGCAGTATCATGGCACCCGATAGAATTGTGTAAAGTTCATTATGAACTCATAATGAAATCTTTAAAAGATTTAGCTTATTGTTACTTATATGGCCACAGGTATACTCTATCATAACAGAAACCTTCTTCGTAGTTGTCATCACAGACATATAAGTTTTTCACTTCACTGTAGATACCGTTCCTCTCCGAAAATCTTGAGGTAGCCTCTATAACATATTTTGATGTGGCGGTATTGTGGCACCCGGTGAAATGGTGAGACTCGAGGAAGTTCATAATGAACTTGTGATAAAATTTCCTTAAAAAAACGCCAATTTCTACTTATTTGGCCACAGTAGGATTATCACAACAGTGATATTCTTCGGAGTTGTCAACGCAAACATAAGTTTTTCACTTATTGCAGATATCGCTCCTCACCGAATATCTTGAGGTAATCGAAGCGCACGACCACGTGTAGAGCGCAGTCCGTGAAGAGGGCGTGTCCCCCCTGGGTCAGGATCAGGCCGCGCACCAGGGGGTGGGGGGTCATGGTCTCTATCCCCGCCAGGGGGTCCCCCTGGACGGAGAACAACGTCAGGTGCAGGGGAGACGGGTGCCCCTTACTGCCGGTCACATCACCTGTGGGGGGGGGGGGTATTTGAAAATTGGGAGATAACGTTAGATAGATAGACAATATAACAATCAATCGCACAAACACACACACACACACAAACAAACACACACAGAAAGAAAGGGGAAAGCAAAAGAGAACATGAGAGCCACACACACACATACATGACAGAGAGTGAAGGAGCAAAAAAAGAAAGTGTGAGAGTGAGCGACACACACGCACAACCCTTACCTATGAGGATGCGGTCCGGAGAGGGAATGACTGCTACAGAGATGGGGTGACGACAGGACGGCACGTTCCCCACCTGTCCCAGGTACCTGCCGTCGTGACTCAGCAGAACAGCACCTGTAGGTGAACAAGTCAGAAATACATGTAAGAACAACCACGGTGGTATTTTTAATGTGTGTATCACGTCAAGCTTTTTATATACGAGATACAGAATTCAGTCTCTGGCTGTAAGGTGTTTTCTGAATAAAGTTTCAAAGTATTTAGATACGCTATACTTTAAATGTATGTAAGTTCGCGGGAATTTGATTTCGCGGTAGCGGAAAAAAGGACTTTTCGCGACGGATTTAAGTTCGCGGTAACACCATAGACTGCAATCTAATATCATAATAGAAAAATGTTCGCGGTGGTTTTAAATTCGTGGTGAAGTGGTCACCGCAAAAAACGCGAACATTAATCCACCGCGAACATTTCTGCATTTACAGTATACGCTATTGGGAGAAAAGAATTTCCTTCAAGGTAATGTATGTGTAGCATTTCTGTATAACTGCATTAATTCCCACCTCAGCTTACGCTAGGATACGCATAATTTTTACAGTAAACATGATCAAAAGTCAAATAAAAGCGACTTAGAAAAGAAGGAAAATAATCTAAAGCAAAATGATTTGACGCAAAATATAGGAAACTTTTACAACATTCACTTACTCCAAAATCTTAACAGTTATCTACACAGGCTGTTTTCTCAACCCTTTATAGCTGGCAATGTGTTTTAGGCCTTTGGATCATTGCTATCGAACTACCAACAACACGACCTGCCAACAAACAAAGAAATGTTGATGAAATAGCAACGATGACAAAGAAGAGATTACCAATCACTAAAATTGATGATACTAGTAATGTCCTTCAATAAAAGGTCACCAACAAAATGGCGGTCTCACCAGGGCTCCAGAAGTCGCTGACCACGATGACGCCGTCTGACGTCAGAGCCAGGCCGTTCGGGCTCTTCAGATGCGGGCACTCTATGGAGCGGTCCAGCCGGCCGATGTACTGGTAATAAAAGCATAGAAGACAACATTTTCTATGCCTCTAAACTTGATAGTTCAATCAGGTTAAAAAATAAGGTATGAGGGGGATCTCGACTCAATCACCTTTGGGGCGGCGTTTTCATCGACACCACCTAGCCGCAGTGCGAAGTAGACCCAGTCTACAAAAACTAGTAATCAACAAATCAGCTATTCGGCCTTTGCTCTAATATGACATGTCACTCCATACTAGTAGCTGTAAAAGAGCTAGAAACCATTGGAGTTCAGACATGAAGGTTGGCATGTAACCTATAGAGACAGATTTATAAATAAGTACATGATTGTACATGCAATGTATACTTTCAGCATCTTTTGTAATGCGGTAGATTAGTCAGATTCAGAGAAACTGATCGTCTGACC